>NC_041387.1:77676957-77717577 GCF_002162155.2 Triticum dicoccoides
ATCCTCCTCCTGAATATACAATTACATCCATCACTAGTAAATACAGAAGCCAATTGAAAATTTAGATATGCACACATGACACATTGATCATAGGGCTAATATACTCCCAATGTACTATGATCATTGTTTTGCATTTTGCATTGTCATGCACACAAATTGAACAACGGAGCTAATATAACTACATATTGTGGACAAATTTATATACTGATGAATGAAATAACTTCTTAATCAATGGATTCCATTTGGGCATATGACATTCAAAACCCCAATCTGAGTAGCATTCAAAAACAAATCTAATAGGGACCCAATCTAAGGCAATGAATCTGAGTACCTTTAAAAACCCCAATATGTGAGCATTAAAAACAAATCTAATGAGCATACATCTGTGTAGCATTGAAGTACAGAGATCCCTAGCTCTCTTACAAATCTATCTAGCATTTTTGCAACGAATTTATCCAACAAACCCTAGTCCAAAAACCCCCATCCCCCCAATACATAAACCCTGGCCCATTCGTCAAACCAACTACTCTAACCATATGAAGTACCGTATGAATCACAATCTAACCAATGCAACTAGGGAGCAACTAACTCTACAAGCTAAGCAAGTGCAAATATCTGTTGCTCCATGGTAGGCGGCGCATCAGGGGTATCAGGATGGATTGCGACGCTTGACACCGTCACCTTCTGCAGCGCTGGGGTGGAGCCTACCACATCCTTCTCCACAACCGCAATGGTTGCGAGTTTTCCCGCACCGCCGTGGACGCCGCCGACATCCGCGTTCACCGTGCCCTGCGGCTCCACCACATCTCCGGCCGCTGCGCCAGCGTCGACACGAGCTTCGGCCATCTGACAGATGGAGGCAATGAAGGTGAGGAAGAGGATGCGGTGTGGTGGAGGCAGTGGAGAAGAGCGAGACGATGCCGGTGGGGGAGAGGAAGACGATGCGGCGGGGAGGGGATATGGTGGGAAATGGTAGGGGCGATGGAGGTGGTTGCCCCTCTTTATACGATGGGACGTTTCGGGTATGTCCATGGACACGTGCTACCCCATGACCGCGATCTTGCATGCGCCCACATATACGCGGCCCCACTCGTCAGAGTTAACGGTCAAAGGTATTAACCCGACGGCAACGTCCGTTATAACCTATTCTGAGGGTTTCGGGTAAGGGAGTGGGGAAATGTGAGCAAAAGTTAATAGAGTGGGGATGAATGAGTAGAGCTAATGAACCAGGGGCACAGAAATAAAAAAAACCTTAGAGTTGGTTGATGATCATGTGGTGTTATTTTAGTATGAACTCTTGGATAGATCGAACGGAAAGAATAACTTTGTGTTATTTTAGTATGAACTCTTGAATAGATCAAACAGAAAGAATAACTTTAAGATGGTTTAGTACCCTACAAACAATTTCTTCTTATGTTCTCCGCTAGATAAGAACTTTGGAGTGATTCTTCTTTGCACGTTGAGGGAAGGTTGTGTGATCCAATTAGATTAGCATTGTTGAGAGATTGCACTAGCGAAAGTATGGACCCTAGGCCTCATTTTCGAGCATTGCAATACCGTTTGTGCTCCGTTTTATCAATTGCTACCTTGCTATTTTTTATTATTTCTATTACTAAAATCAATATCTACTATCATTACTACACTTTTATCACCATATCTTTGTCGTACTAGTGCACCTATACAATTTGCCATTGTATTTGGTGTGTTGGGGACACACGAGACTCTTTGTTATTTGGTTGCAGGGTTGTTTGAGAGAGACCATCTTCATCCTATGCCTCCCACGGATTGATAAACCTTAGGTCATCCACTTGAGGGAAAATTGCTACTGTCCTACAAAACTCTGCACCTGTAGGACCAACATGAGTCTACAAGAATAACTTTGTGTAGTAGACATCACTAATCTGGTCATGGTACCCAATAAGGATAAGTCCTGGCGTCTGTGCGTCGATTTTAAAGACCTCAACAAAGCCTACCATAAGGACCCTTTCCCCTACCACACATTAATCAGATTGTGGTCGCCATAGCAGGGCATGACTCACTATGCTACCTAGAGCCTACTTAGGATACCATCATATAAAGATGAAGGAATCCGACCAGGCTGCAACTGCATTTATTACATGCTCCGCACCATCCTACTTCAACACAATGCCTTTCTGACTGAAAAATGCCGACGCAACATACCAGCGCATGATCTAAACATGTTTGACAAAACACATTGGAAAAACCGTAGAAGCCTATGTCGATTATGTGGTTGTCAAAACCAAACACGTCGGACAACTAGTCGACAACCTTTGTGAAACATTCACCAGTCTGCGGCAGTATCAAATCAAGCTCAACCACCAAAAATGCGTCCTCGATGTACCAGCGGGCAAACTCCTCGGCTTCATTGTTTCCAGCTGATGAATCAAAGCCAACCCAACCAAATTTCAAGCACTAGCCCGACTAGAGGTGCCAACCATGCTCAAACATGTCCAAAAGCTGGCAGGCTGCATGGCCGCGCTAAGCCACTTTATCTCAAGACTCGGGGAAAAAGTGCTACCCCTTTATAGATAGTCGAAGCAAACAAAGAATTTTAAGTGGACTAGCGAGGCAGCGGCCGCCCTGGAAGATATTAAAGCTCTCCTCGCCACAAACTAAATCATAGCGGCACCCAACACATGTGAGCCGATGATACTTTACATCTCGGCCACCAACCAGGTAGTTAGTCATGTTCTCATGGTCGAACGAGACATGGAGGGCCATAAGTTCTAGTTTTAAAAGCATGTCTATTACATCTCTGAAGTCCTAACTCCATGTAAAACATGGTATCCACACTATCAAAAGATAGTCTACATCATTTTCATGGCATCAAGAAAACTTCATCATTACTTCCAAGAGTGCTCGGTGACCGTGGCATTCGAAGTGCCCTTGAGCGACATAATTAAAAACAGGGATTCCATGGGACGCATCACCAAGTGGGCCATAGAGCTCCTACCCTTCAAAATAACATACTGGTCGCACCGAGGTGTTAAACCTCAGGTGCTGGTAGATTTCGTGGCAAAATGGATATAAGCCGAGATCCCTAGAGAGTACAACACATATTCGCACTAGATAATGTACTTTGACAGTTCAAAAATGCTCGTCGGGCTATGGGCTGGAGTAGTGCTGACATCGCCGATAGGGGACAACATCCGGTACGTATTACAAATCATGTACAAGGACTCAAATAATGCTATCAAATACGAGGCCCTCCTACATGGGCTTTGAATAGCAGTCTCGATGGGCGTCAAATTCCTTGTGGTCTGAGGTGACTCTAACCTTGCTATCTCTCAAGTAAACGGTGAATTCGACGCCAAAGAACCAAAGATTACATCATATCGAAATGTAGTCCTCAAGATCTTGTCTAGGTTTGAAGGGCTAGAATTTCATCACATCCCACGGGATAGTAACTAAGCTGCTGATATACTTGCCTGAATGGGTACCAAAAGGGACAAGGTCCCCCAAAACACCTTCCTCGAATGGCTCTTTAAGCCACCTGTGGCCTTGTAGGACGATGCATCTACGTCGGAATCAAACGACGTAGAGAAATTTATCCCACCCGAGGATGAAGTGGAGCAGGACATAATTGAAGGATCCACCATACAGGCACGAGATCATGGTTGTTATCTCACCATGGACCGAGACCCTCCTCACATACTGAAAGGACCGAGAAGAGGTGTCTAGAGGGGGGGTGATAGACACCCAACAAAGAAAAGTAGTAGTTTTTAAGTTCTTCAAGTTGAGGTTGTAGATAAGCACAATTTTAAGCATTCCCAACACACTTCAAGAAAGCATGGCAAGAGTATAAGCAGCGGAAAGAGTAAAGCATGCTAGTTGCGAGAAAGTAAAGGGATGGGATTGGAGTGTGCAAACGCAATGAAGACACGGAGATTTTTTGCGTGGTTCCGATAGGTGGTGCTATCGTACATCCACGTTGGTGGAGACTTCAACCCACGAAGGGTAACGATTGTGCGAGTCCACGGAGGGCTCCACCCACGAAGGGTCCTCGAATAAGCAACCTTGTCTATCCCACCATGGCCATCGCCCGTGAAGAACTTGGCTCACTTGGGTAGATCTTCACGAAGTAGGTGATCTCCTTGCCCTTACAAACTCCTTGGTTCAACTCCACAATCTTGACAGAGGCTCCCAAGTGACACCTAACCAATCTAGGAGACACCACTCTCCAAAAGGTAATAGATGGTATGTTGATGATGAACTCCTTGCTCTTGTGCTTCAAATGATAGTCTCCCCAACACTTAACTCTCTCTCACAGATTTGGCTATGGTGGAAAGATGATTTGAGTGGAAAGCAACTTGGGGAAGGCTAGAGATCAAGATTCTTGTGGTTGGATTGGAATGTCTTGGACTCAGCACATGAGTAGGTGGTTATCTCTCAGAAAATGAGTACTGGAAGTGTAGGCATGTTCTGATGGCTCTCTCTCAAATGGAGAAGGGGTGGAGGGGTATATATATAGCCTCCACACAAAATCCAACCGTTACACACATTTGACCCAACTCGGTCAGACCAAATAGAAGAACTCAGCGAGACCGATTTAGTTCAAAATGTGAATGTTGGGAATCTCGGTGGGACCAACAAGATCAACTCTATGGGACCGATGTGCTAGGGCTAGGGCAAAACCTCATCTCGGTGAGACCAATCGCATGAACTCGGTGAGACCGATTTCAGCATTTGATCAAACAGAGAGTTGGTCAGGCAAACTCGATGTGACCGATTGCACATTTCAGTCATACCAAAATAATTGCAATAGGCAACAGAGAGTTTCCAAGGCCATCCCGATGAGACCGAGATCTGTATCAGTGTGCACAAATTTATTAGGGTTTCTGGAAGTGGCTATGTCAAATAAACTCGGTGGCGTTGGATAGATCAAATCGGTGGGGCCGAGTTTGACTTTAGGATTTGGACATATGTGGAAATGAGAAAGTGGTTGAGGGTTTTGGAGCTATATCCCTAAGCACTTTGAGCAAGTAGACCATTAAGCAACACCTCATCCCCTTTTAATAGTATTGGCTTTCCTATGGACCCAATGTGATCTTGGATCACTAAAATGAAAATGAAGAGTCTTAAGCCTTTTCCAATCTTTGTCCTTAGCATTTGGAAGGGGTTCCACATCCTCTTCTCCTTGCCACTCCATTGTTGAACTCATCTGAAATGCACTTGTCCAACAAGATATATGTTGTCATTGATTACCAAAATCACCAAGGGAGCACTTCTGCTTTCAATATCCCCCTTTTTGGTAATTGATGACAACATACATCAAAGCTCTAGATTAAAGATATACATGATAACATGTAAAGCTTTGGAAGGACATGTAACATCCATAGGTTCCCCCTACATGTATGCAAACATGTAAAAATGGAAATTATGAACATGTGAATGCATAAGCATGCCAGAGCAAGGAATGAGTTACATGTATCTTGGCTATATGCATCAGAGCAAATGATGTAAATACATAATAATATAAGATGTACATTCATGTTCACAAGTCCTTCTTGCAAACAATATGTACATCAGCAAGAGATCATCATGCACATGAGTGTGATGCATATAATTACCTTGTGGTCTTGAGTTGACTTTGGAAGAGATGAACCTGAGAAAACGGGGTTAGATAACACAAGAACATCTACTAATCAGAGCAAGAACAGGGAACCACAAGAGTTCCAAGATTGGGATGACATGTAGTGAGTGAGTACTTAGTACTCTATTTGGATATAGACATGTCCCCAAGGAATAATGATATGCAAAGAATTCCAAAGATTTTCTTCCCTTAGATATGAAATCTTTCTCCCCCTCAATCTGATGTTGGATAATGGGAGAAGATAGGTTAAGAGAAAATCATAGCAAAGAAACAAAGAAACATCTACTAACATGTCTTTCCCCTCTTAAAGACATGTGACTTATCTCCTCTTTGGGCACCAAGCATCTGGGAAAGCTAAGATGTCTCTCTCCCATAGGGTCTCTTTTTCGCATAAGATAAGCTTTGATGTGATTTATCCTCCCCCTTTGACATCAATTTCCAAGAAGGGATCTTCTGGAGCATGAGTCAAGTAGGTTTGGTCCTTGAGTCACATGACAAAGCAGCATGTAGATTGTGATGTGGGTAGAGGATAAGAATCATCGAGTGGAGCTGGAGAAGAATTGACAATTGCAATGGCAAAATGTTTTCTCAGTAGTGAAATCGGTAATGCCGATTCTTCTACATCAGTGACACCGAGTTGGCAGTGTTAGATATGATGCATATCGGTCAGACCAAGTTCGTCCTTGTCGGTTGTACCGATGAACTGTTCGGTCTTGTTGATAGGCAGAAACCGGTGAGGCCGAGTTCAATATAGAGGAAATATTTTGTCATCTCAGCTCACATGGCAAATAAGATCTCATAAAGATTTGCAGGGAATTAACTAAAGGATTTGCAATGAATTAGATGCAGGGAATGCAGAAAAAAAACAGAGAAAATAAAATAAATCTAGATGAAGTTTTTTTTAAAGGGGAACAAGCATGCAAGAGACAAATCTTTGTCCTTAGCATTTGGAAAGGGTTCCACATCCTGTTCTCCATGCCACTCCATTGTTGAACTCATCTGAAATGCACTTGATAAAAGTATTAGTCCAACAAGAGATATGTTGTCATTGATTACCAAAATCACCCAGGGAGCACTTGTGCTTTCAATCTCCCCCTTTTTGGTAATTGATGATAACATACATCAAAGCTCTAGATTAAAGATATACATGATAACAAGTAAAGCTTTGGAAGGACATGTAACATGCATAGGCTCCCCCTACATGTACGCAAAGATGTAAAAATGGAAAGTAAGAGCATGTGAACGCATAACCATGCCAGAGCAAGCAATGAGTTACATGTATGTTGCCTAGATGCATCAGACCAAATGATGTTTATAGAATAGGTATACCTACATGTTCATGAATCCTTCTTGCAAACAATATGTGCTGCAACAAGAGATCATCATGCACATGAGTGTGATGCATATACTTACCTTGTGGTCTTGAGCTAGCTTTGGAAGAGATGGGCTTGAGAAAACAAGGTTAGATAACACAAGGACACTCTAAATAAAGCAAGTTAAGGAACCCACAAGAGTACCAAGACTGGGATGACATGTAATGGGTGAGTACTTAGTACTTCATTTGGATATAGACATGTCCCCAAAGATTAAAAATATGCAATGAATTCCAAAGATTTTCTTCCCTTAGATTTGAACTCTTTCTCCCCCTAAAGCTGATATTGGATAATGGGAGAAGGTAGGCTAAGAGAAAACCAGAGCAAAGAAAGAAAATAAAAACAGAGCAAGAACCATTTAAGCAAGAAATGGTTCAATCAAACAAGTCTTAGCATGTCTTTCCCGTCTTGAAGACATGTGGCTTCTCTCCTCTATTGACAAACAAGCATCTCGGGAGGCTAAGATGTCTTTCTCTCCCATGTGATAAGCTTTGATGTGCTCTCTCCCTCTCCCCTTTGACATCAATTTCCAAGAAAGGATCTTCTGGAGTATGAGTCAATTATGTTTGATCCTTGAGACACATTACAAAGCAGCATGTAGATTATGATGCGGATAGAGGATAAGAATCATTGAGTGGAGCTGGAAAAGATGTGCATGATGCAATGGCAAAACATTTTCTTCAACACTGAAATTGGTACTGCCGATCCGTTTTCATCGGTGACACCGAGTTGGCGAAGTCACAGAGGATCCTGATCGGTGCAACCGAGTTAGGCCGTGTTGGTTGAACTGATGATCTATTCACAAGGATACCTTGTGTTTCGGTTAGGCTAATATGTTTGAATCGGAGAGACCGAGTTCAACACAGAGTAAACATTTTGTCAACTCATCTCACTAGGCAAAAAAATCACTTAAGGATTTGCAAGTAATTTACTAAAAGATTTGCAATCAATTAGAAAAGTAAACACACAAAAGCAACAAGAAGAAATCTAGATGAAGTACACAAAGAGAAAAACAACAAACAAAGACATAGAAATGATACGTCTCCAACGTATCTATAATTTTTTATTGTTCCATGCTATTATATTACCTGTTTTGGATGTCTATGGGCTTTATTTTACATATTTATATCATTTGGGACTAACCTACTAACCGGAGGCCCAGCCCGTATTGCTGTTTTTTTGCCTATTTCAGTATTTCAAAGAAAAGGAATATCAAATGGAGTCCAAATGGAATGAAACCTTCAGGAGCGTGATTTTTGGAATGAACGTGATCCAAAGGACTTGGAGTGCAAGTCAAGAAGCAGCCAAGGCCTCCACGAGATAGGAGGGCGCGCCTACCCCTATAGGGCGTGCCCCCTGTCTCGTGGGCCCCTGGGGCGGCCACCGACGTACTTCTTCCTCCTATATAAGCCTACATACCCTGAAAACATCCAGGGAGCCACCAAAGAAATATTTCCACCACCGTAACCTTCTGTAACCGCGAGATCCCATCTTGGAGTCGTCGCCGGCGTTCTGCCGGAGAGGGGATCCACCATGGAGGGCTTCTACATCAACACCATAGCCCCTCCAATGAGTTGTGAGTAGTTTACCACAGACCTTCGGGCCCATAGTTATTAGCTAGATGGTTTCTTCTCTCTTTTTTGATCTCAATACAATGTTCTCCCCCTCTCTTGTGGAGATCTATTCGATGTAATCTCTTTTTGCGGTGTGTTTGTCGAGATCCGATTAATTGTGGGTTTATGATCAAGTTTATCTATGAATAATATTTGAATCTTCTCTAAATTCTTTTATGTATGATTGAGTTATCTTTGCAAGTCTCTTCGAATTATCGGTTTGGTTTGGCCTACTAGATTGATCTTTCTTGCCATGGGAGAAGTGCTTAGCTTTGGGTTCAATCTTGTGGTGTTCTTACCCAGTGACAGAAAGGGTTGCAAGACACGTATTATATTGTTGCCATCAAGGATAAAAAGATGGGGTTTATATCATATTGCTTGAGTTTATCCCTCTACATCATGTCATCTTTCTTAATGTGTTACTCTATTCTTATGAACTTAATACTCTAGATGCATGATGGATAGCGGTCGATGTGTTGAGTAATAGTAGTAGATGCAGGCAGGAGTCGGTCTACTTGTCATGGACGTGATGCCTATATACATGATCATGCCTAGATAACATCATAATTATTCGCTTTTCTATCAATTGCTCGACAGTAATTTGTTCACCCACCGTAACACTTATGCTATATTGAGAGAAGCCTCTAGTGAAACCTATGGCCCCCGGGTCTATCTTTTATCATATAAGTTTTCAATCTACTTTTATTTGCATCTTTATTTTTTGCATCTATATTATAAAATACCAAAAATATATTTATGTTATCATATTATCTCTATCAGATCTCACTTTCGCAAATGGCCGTGAAGGGATTGACAACCCCTTTATCGCGTTGGTTGCGAGTTCTTTGTTTGTTTGTGTAGGTTCGTGGGACTTGTGAGGAGCCTCCTACTGGATTGATACCTTGGTTCTCAAAAACTGAGGGAAATACTTACGCTACTGTGTTGCATCACCCTTTCCTGTTCAAGGAAAACCAACGCAAGCTCAAGACGTAGCAAGAAACACTAGAGAACTTCATCTAGAATGAGTCGGTGACAAATTCACCTATGTTAGATTATATTGACTTAGGAGTCAAGTAAAGTCACTTGATCATAGGTCAAACTCATCGTTTAAGCTCAAAATGGGGTTACCATTTTTCTTTTAAGCACTTTGAGGTGTTCACATCTTGTTGAGTTGCTTTAAATCATGACTTGGGTCAAAGCTTCTCTAAGATGGAATAGCATACCTTGGGTTTTGTTGATCTTGGTCATGTAGTTGAACTTGTGTTGGATGCTCATGGTTGATGTAGTCCACCAAAGGTTGAGAGGACCACTAGAAGTATGAGTTCGTCTTCCTACATGGGTTACTCTTGCAAGGAAGAGCACTTGTGTATCCAGAAATGTCAAACATGTATCTTGATACCAAAAAGAAATTTGATATATAGACATTGTTAAAGGATATGTTGAGTGAGGTCATTCTTCCTTGTATTCCACAACCATATAGTAGAAACTTGGTGATGTAGAGATTGCTTAAGTTGTGAGTGGCTTGCAATCTCATGGATTTGAGCTCATCCAAGTACCTACAGGGGTTAGGTAGCATGCAAGGGTGCAAGTATAGATCCAAGACATATGATCATCATCTTAAGAGAAATATCAAGGATTAGTCATAAAAAGGCTCATGCCTTGCATGCATCTAGATGGAGTTCCTACTCCAAGTTTGAGGCATCCATGATGTTCAATTCACCTCTCAAACGACAAAACACTTTTTCATCAAGCGGTTTGGTGAAAATATCCGCTAATTGCTTATCGGTACGAACATGCTTAAGATTGATGTCACCTTTAGCAACATGATCTCGAATGAAATGATGACGAACTTCAATATGCTTAGTCCGAGAATGTTGCACAGGATTATGAGCAATCTTAATAGCACTTTCATTATCACAAAGCAATGGAACATGTTTCACATGTATCCCATAATCTTTAAGGGTTTGGGTCATCCAAAGTAATTGAGCATAATATGATCCTGTGGCAATGTATTCCACTTCGGCGGTGGATAAGGATACCGAGTTTTGTCTCTTAGAGGACCAAGATACAAGAGATCTACCAAGAAATTGACAAGTACCTGAAGTGGATTTTCTATCAACCTTGTCTCCGGGATGGTCCGAGTCGGAGTAGCCAACAAGATCAAAATAGGGCCTCTTAGGATACCAAATTCCAAAGTTTGGTGTATGAATTAAGTATATCACTATCCTTTTCACAGCCTTAAGATGACATTCTTTAGGGGGTGCTTGATATCATGCACACATGCACACACTTAGCATAATATCGGGACGGGAGGCACATAGATATAACCATGAACCAATCATAGAGTGGCAAACCTTTTGGTCAACCGGTTTGCCATCCTTAGTCAAGTCAAGATGTCCACTAGTAGGCATGGGTGTTTTCATACCTTTGCTTTCTTGCATGTTGAACTTCTTGAATAAGTCCTTGGTATACTTTGTTTGGGAAACAAAGGTACCCTCCTTAGTTTTCTTGATTTGCAAACCAAGAAAGAATTTGAGTTCACTCATCATAGACATCTCAAACTTCTTCGACATTAGCCTTCCAAACTTTTCACTAAAATGAGGGTTAGTTGAACCAAATATGATATCATCCAAATAAATTTGGCACACAAACAATTCACCATTAACCCTTTTAGTAAAAAGTGTAGAATAAATTTTTCCAATTTCAAAGCCTTTTTCAATAAGAAACTTAGTCAAGCATTTACCATGCTCTAGGAGCTTGTTTAAGATCATACAGAGCTTTGTGAAGTTTGTAAACATGATCAGGTTTCTTAGTATTAACAAAGCCGGGAGGTTGTTTAACATAAAATTCCTCCTCAATTTCACCATTTAGAAAAGCACTTTTTATGTCCATTTGATATAAAGTAATGTCATGATGATTGGCATAAGCACGTAAGATGCGTATGGACTCAAGTCTAGCAACGGGGGCATATGTCTCACCATAGTCCATACCTTCGACTTGAGTGTAGCCTTGAGAAACGAGACGAGCCTTGTTGCGCACAACTTTTCCATCTTGATCTTGCTTATTCCGAAACACCCATTTGGTTCCAATGGCATTGTGCTTCTCATCGGGCTTTTCAACTACCGTCCATACTTGGTTCCTCTCGAAATTGTGTAGCTCTTCATGCATAGAGTTCACCCAGTCCGGATAATCAAGAGCCTCTTCAACCTTCATAGGTTCGATACTATAAATGAATGAGTAATGTTCACAAAGGTTAGCCAAATGAGTTTTAGAGCAAGTAATTCTCCCAGTTTGAATATCATCAAAGATTTGTTCAATGGGATGATCTCTTGAGACTCTTGCTCGAACTCGTGAGAGCTTTTGTTTGGGTCAGGGTGGAACATCCTCTTCATTATCTTGTTCTTCATCTTGTCTTTCTTCATTGTCGTTGGCGTTGTTGTTCTCTTGCGGAGGTGATGAGGGAGGTCGATGAGGTTCATCTTGTTGTACATCCTCATTTCCATCATTTTGATGTGTTCCACTTGTGGATGCCTCCAAGTCAACTTGTGGTTCGCCTTGGTGTGAAGTTGAGTCTTCCACTTGAACGGGCGAGGTACTCTCCTTCACCTCCATTGGGCAAATCTTGCCAATAGAGAAGTCTTGAATTGCTTCCAAGGGATCTTTATCTCCTACATAAATTGGCAATTGCTCTACTTGCGAGCAGTTAGATACATCAAACTTCACATCTACCATCTCTTCAACCTTTCGGGTGCAATTGTTGTAAACAAGGTAAGTGTGGGAGTTTGAGTTGTAACCAAGAAGGAAACCTTCATGAGATTTAGGGGAAAATTTCGAACGACGTTGCTTATCAATAATGTAACATTTTGAGCCAAATACTTGAAAGTATCGAACTTGGGGTTTGTTACCGGTGAGAAGCTCGTATGCAGTCTTCCCAAGAAGATTGTGAAGATATAGTCGATTTGTTGCATGACAAGCTGTCTCAACCGCTTGCGCCCAAAAATGTCTTGGCATCTTGTATTCACCAAGCATCATTCTTGCCATATCAATGCGTACAATTCTTCCTCTCAACAACTCCATTTTGTTAAGGTGTTTACATAGCCGAGAACTCATGTGAAATCCCTTCTTCATTAAGAAAGGTATCCACATTGGCGTTCTTGAACTCCGTTCCGTTGTCGCTTCAAACCTTCTTGATCTTCACTTCAAATTGATTTTGGGCCTTCCTAGCGAAGTTCTTGAAGATCTTTTGGACCTGCGATTTATCATCAAGAAAGAACACCCACGTAAATCTGGAAAAATCATCAACAATGACCAAACCGAATGAGTTACCACCAAGACTCTTTGTAGGCGTTGGGACCAAAAAGATCCATATGAAGCAGCTCGAGTGGTCTTCCTGTGGTCATGATGTTCTTCACGGGATGACTTCCTCCAACTTGTTTTCCTGCTTGACAAGCACTGCAAAGTCTATCCTTGTCAAATACAACATCTTTAACTCCAAGGATATGATCACCTTTAATAAGCTTATCAAGATTTCGCATGCCCATGTGACCTAACCTTCTATGCCACAACCAACCTTTAGAAGATTTAGCAATTAAGCAAGTTTTAGGTTGAGCCCTTTTAGTGAAGTCAACAATGTATAGATCACCTCTATGTATACAGGTAAAGACCATATTGTGATTATCTCTTTGAAACACTTGGTAATCTACTTTAGTAAATAAGACATTGAAACCAAAATCGGCCAGTCTAGACATGGAAAGCAAATTGTAGCCAAGAGATTCAACGAGCATAACATTTTGGATGGAGCTGTAATGTCAGATGGCCACCTTACCAAGGCCAACGACCTTACCCTTTGAGTTATCACCAAAAGTGGCATACTTTCGGGGACCATTGTTTTTAGCAAGCTCTCGGAACATATCCTTGTCACCGGTCATGTGATCAGTACATCCACTATCAAGTACCCATTCATTTCTTCCGGCCATGTAACCATGAAGGTTTGCCAAAAGACCAAAGTGTCTCATATACTCATCGAGATCAAAGTTACTACCATCATCCTCATCATAATATCCATGTTCAACATCGTCTTGGGATTGATCATCACCTAGAGAAGGTGATTCATTAGATTTGTGTTCATGACAATGTGCATCTTTGTGAATTGTAATGACTTGAGAAATGATGCTACTAATGACTCCAACGTCTCCTTTGGCACGCATGAGATCACAAAGTTCAAATAGGCAATCATCAAATTTAGGATCACTAGGTTTCATCTTATGAAAAGCTATGGACTTTTGAAGAATATCATCTAGATTTTTCAAAGAGTAGTTTGGAAAGCATTCCTCAAGATATCTCCATATAGTGTAAGCACATTCAAATGTAGGCAAGCATACAAGCAAATTTCTAGGCAATCATCTTATCATAAGATTGATAGCTCTAAGATTGCGGGTTGTGACAAGATACTCATATAATAGGAGGCACACAAGGGCTAGTAATATACTTGTTCAAATCATATTCATTGAATATCTCAAGCATCTCATTTTTCCAAGCAATAAAGAACTCACCGTCAAGCATAGGCACTCTACGTCTAATACTCCCAATTGTAGACTCATCCATCTTCCTCCAATGGTGATTAAACCAAAGCAATGGAGACCAATGCTTTGATACTAATTGAAAGGACCGAGAAGAGGTGTCTAGAGGGGGGTGATTAGACACTCAACAAGCAAAAATAACAGTTTTTAAGTTCTTCAAGTTGAGGTTGTAGATAAGCACAATTTTAAGCGTTCCCAACACACTTCAAGCAAGCATGGCAAGAGTATAAGCAGCGGAAAGAGTAAAGCATGCTAGTTGCGAGAAAGTAAAGGCATGGGATTGGAGTGTGCAAACGCAATGAAGACACGGAGATTTTTTGCGTGGTTCCGATAGGTGGTTGTCGGTGTCAAAACCAGCGGATCTCGGGTAGGGGGTCCCGAACTATGCGTCTAGGCGGATGGTAACAGGAGACAAGGGACACGATGTTTTTACCCAGGTTCGGGCCCTCTAGATGGAGGCAACACCCTACTCCTTCTTGATTAATATTGATGATATGGGTAGTACAAGAGTAGATCTACCACGAGATCATAGAGGCTAAACACTAGAAGCTAGCCTATGGTATGATTGTTGTTCGTCCTATGGACTAAAACTCTCCGGTTTATATAGACACCAGAGAGGGCTAGGGTTACACAGAGTCGGTTACAATGGGAGGAGATCTACATATCTGTATCGCCAAGCTTGCCTTCCACGCCAAGGAAAGTCCCATCCGGACACGGGACGAAGTCTTCAATCTTGTATCTTCATAGTCCAGGAGTCCGGCCAAAGGTTATAGTCCGGCTATCCGGACACCCCCTAATCCGGGACTCCCTCAGTAGCCCCCGAACCAGGCTTCAATGACGATGAGTCCGGCGTGCAGATTTATCTTCGGCATTGCAAGGCGGGTTCTTCTCCAAATTCCACATACCTGTTGAATAATGTTCGGCTTTTGGTGAATGTTGCACTTCTTGGCTTCTGCGCCCAATAATGGCCATCTTCCACGTGTCAAACGAATGCGAAAAGCCAGGGTGTTTTTTCATTTACCCCCCTAGCTGCACAAATGAGTCGCCTATAAAAGAGACGGGGATTTAGATCCAAATCACACCATCTTCCCTCCGCGAGCATTCATCGGAGCGCATTCGACAGAGATCCATTCCATCATGGTCAGTCGATGCAGCTCCTCCTCTCGCCCCCCAGCCCTCAGCCTGGATATTGGGAGAGATGCTCCGTCCCGCACAGCGAGCTAGTGGCACTCCAAGCCAAGGGGTTTCTCCCCCCAGCCTACATGGTCCTGGTTCGAGCCGGGCTTGCCACCTATAATGGTGGAGAGCAAGCGGAGAGCGTCCCCAATCCCTCCAAAGGAGAGCGGGTATGCCTTGTCCCTTATTTGATAAGAGGGCTCGGATTTCCAATTCATCCGTTTCTCTGGGGGCTCCTGAAGTTCTACGGCCTCCAGTTGCACAACCTTACGCCTGCCTCCATATTGCATATTGCGGGCTTCGTAGCCCTTTGCGAGCTGTTTTTGGGCATCGAAGCTCATTTCGCGCTGTGGAAGAAGTTGTTCTGCCTTGTGCCCCGTTCTCAGGAGGGGTCGATATATCAAGTGGGCGGAGCCGAACTATGGCGCATCGCCGGGACCGGATATCTATCCGGAACCCCAAAGAAGGCGTCCGAAGACTGGCCTTCGGAATGGTTTTATATAGAAGACGTCCCCCTACCGGACCTTGTTCGGATCGGCCTCCCTGAGTTCGATAATGCTCCTTTGAGGAAGCGCCTAAGCTGGCGTCCACGGAGCCCTCGGAAGGAAAATGACAGGGACATCCTTTACCTGATGAGCCGGATAAGGTTGTTAGCTCATTCCGGACTGACCATGATCGAGGTCATGGCCACGTGCATTATGCGGGGGGTGCAGCCGCTTCAGTATAGAGGCCACCCCATGTGGGATTTCAACGGGGAGGACGACGCCACCCGGTGCGGCCGTAAGGGGCCGGAATCGGTTGCCGCTCTAATAAAGACCTTGTCCGCTTTGTACAAGGGAGAAGAGGAGGAATTCCTCCATGTCAACTAACGGGGCGGATTTTCTATGTATAATCCTCCAAGCTGGGTAAGCGGACACTTTCACTCGCCCATCGTTTCATATTCCCATAGTTAAGTATTCAGTCTAGAAATTTCAACGCAGGAGCTACGCCAGGCTGTAAAGGAGATAAACAGCCCTCCTCCACAACCCGAGGACCCGGAATGGTCCTTCGACCCGGACTCCCAAGAGGACCCGGACTTGTCTGTGGAGCTGATCGATGGGGTGTTTCATCAATTGAGCAAGGACAACACCTTAGTGGCCATTACGGCCGATTATCCCGGACTACTTCCAGCCTCACGAGTAACCAAAACCGAAGTCCCAGTACTCTTAATATGATCCATCCGTGCTTATTTTTTATCACCGTATACCAACGGCATTTTTGCAGGGGAAGTCCTTGAGGCGGAGGGCCGAGCCTGTGGTGGCTAGCCAACAAGGGGCAGCAAGGCCCAGCAGGCTGAAAAGAAGTGCGGTCCGAATTGAGACGCCGGTGCAACGGTATGGCGCGCCATTTTATTCCCAGGTCTTATTCCCTCAAGGTATACTAACGCTCGTGCTCTCTTCGGGAAGAAGAGCGCTCGCCGGACTATATCCGGAGAGGTTGCCAATCGCGCCTCCACCAGCCAGGCTTCAAGGCCGGGTCCGGAAGCGGAGGCGAACACGAGGCGCGCACCGGGCGCTCCTCCGATAGAGGATGCGGACGGGCTGTCTGCCACCAATTCCGAGGTGGAGAGTGCCATGAACCACACGCGTCGCCGGACAGTTCTTCGTGATGGTTGTTTCTCCCAAGAGGCATTGGACGCCTTCAATACGGGAGATGCATACCTCCGTGCCGCTCAAAATGGTCTAGCCAGAGCCACAGAGCAGTATGTAAAAGACATACGGGTGAGAAAATTTGATGGTTGTATATGTCAGTAGCCCCTGAGACTTGAAAAAGTTAGAATAACAAAAAAGAACACCCAACTGTCCCAGGAGCTGGAAGAGTGCAAAGCCCAACTAGATGCCGCACTAGCCGCGGCGGGGGACGCCAAGGAGACCCCCTCTGGTAATATATGCTTCGAAAGATAAGTATGTTGTGAAGTGTGGGATACGTGGGAATCTGACAATAACATTGCATATGGCGCCGGAGTGGATCCGGACAAGCAACAACTCTTGCGCCGGTTAAAGGCCGGCGAGAGCGTGCTTACGAGGGTGAGGCAAGAGAAGAATAAACTCCAAGATGCCAACACCCAGCTGGGCGAGGAACTAAAGGATGTTCGTGCTCAGCTATCGGACTCCGTGAAGGAGAATCGGCGGCTTCGACGCGGCATTTTTAGTAAGTGCTTGAACGAACTTCGAAAAAGAGTTTGGCGAGGAAGTCGATTGACAGAGTTATGTCTGTAGGTATGCTGACAGGTCGGCATGCAGAGGAAATGCCCGGTTCTACGGGTGACCTTCTTCCCGAGCTCTCACAACTGCACGAACGAGTTTGGCAGGTAATGCAAGGCGTCGCCCAGGCCTTGTGGCCATCCGTCTCCATGCCCGAAGGCCTTGGAGAGCTTGCAGAGAAGCTGAAGGGAGTGCGGCGTCACTTCCGATTAGGGAAGATATCGGCCTGTCGTCAAGGCGCCAGGGAGGCCTGGGCCATGGTGAAGACGCAGTACACGAAGGCTGACCCAAACCACATGGCCGAGGTCGGACCTGTGGGGCCCGATGGGAAGGAGATCCCTGTGAGTTTAGTGTACGGCCAGGTAAAGTTGGCCGCCAAATATTCCCAACGGGACTGTAAACTAGACAAACTGTTGGATGGTATTGAAGAGGAATATACCCAGTCAAATTGACTATGTAATTGAAGATGACATGTAAAATGCCTTCTAGCCGTATTGTAGATTGTTTGTCATGGCGGACCTTTTCGCTTCAACCTCGGGACCCGATAGTCCGGAGTGTGTCCTAATACCCTCTCGGTTATGTAAGAACCGGGGCATGTGTGGAGACCAGGAGTAGGGGTCATTAGTGCTTGAACAGACAACTGCCCAACTAGTTATGTTATATTACATGGTTAGTAAGAAACATCTTCCAGGGAGAATAGTTTCGTTAGGGGTTACTTTCCCTGGGAGGCATGCCCTAAAGTGCATGTCCGGACTGCGAACAAAAGCAGAAAAGCATCTGCGGGCGGATAAATAAACGAGTGAGAAATCATCTTTTAGTTCACTGACCGAATATTCCCTTAAGAACGCTAGCTTTCGGCTTCACCCAGTCTGAGGTACACATCCGGCTGACCCGGCAGTAACAATCGCAGAGGTGCTCCCTTTACCGCCTAGCCGAACAATCGGGAACGTAGGGGTAAGCACAGGAGCCAAGCAACCCAGCTTGGCCAAAACTTAAGTCATATCGATACATATAATGGTGAATAAAAGGTACATGCGGAAGTGTGACACATGTGTTGGGCATGAGGCCCGTATAAACAAGCTTCTGTTAAAGAAGCCCCCATGTATAATGAGCGTGAATAGCGCGTCAATTGTGTGCGAACAAGGCGCGAACGAGCCCTTAAAGGTTGTAAGAGAAAGGGAGGGAGAAGGAGAGAAATATAAGACAGCTAATGTGTAAAAAAAGACAGAGGAAGGAGACGAACACAGAGTCCGGCGCTAGGCGTAGAATCTTCGTAGACGGGCTGCATTCCATGGGTTCGGCTCGAGTCGGTTATCCGATGCATCTCGCAGACGGTACGCTCCACCAGTCAGGACTTGGTCAATTATGAAGGGACCTTCCCATTTCGGCTTGAGTTTGTCCTTTTTCTTGGCCGGCAGGCGTAGAACTAACTCGCCAACATTGTAAGTTTTAGCCCGTAGTTCTCTGCTTTGATATCTTCGAGCCTGCTGTTGATAGAATGCGGAACGGGCTTTTGCCACGTCGCGCTCCTCCTCCAAGGCGTCCAAATTGTCCTGCCGATCGACTTCGGCTTCTCTTTCTTCGTACATGCGCACGCGAGGTGAGTCATGAATTATGTTGCGAGGCAGAACTGCCTTTGCGCCATATGCCATAAAGAATGGTGTGAATCCGGTGGTGCGATTCGGCGTGGTCCGTAGCCCCCAGAGTACGGAGTCGAGCTCCTCTAACCAATGCGTGTTAGATTCCTTGAGGGACCGCACTAATCTGGGTTTGATGCCGCTCATGATTAGACCATTTGCTCGCTCGACTTGATCGTTAGTTTGTGGGTGATAGACTGAAGCATAGTCGAGCTTGATGCCCAAGTTTTTGCACCAGAGTTTGACCTCGTTGGCCGTAAAGTTTGTGCCGTTATAAGTGATGATGCTGTGGGGGACGCCATAACGGTGTACGACCCCTGATATGAAGTCTATCACCGGTCTGGATTCGGCCGTCTTAATAGGCTTGGCCTCTATCCATTTGGTGAATTTATCCACCATGACCAGTAGGTATTTTTGCTTGTGGGTTCCTCCTTTAAGGGGTCCAACCATGTCAAGTCCCCAGACCGCGAAGGGCCAGGTGATGGGTATAGTTTGGAGGGCGGTGGGTGGCATATGGCTTTGGTTAGCAAAGAGCTGGAAATCGACGCATCGTTGGACTAAGTCCTGAGCATCTGCCCGGGTCGTCGGCCAATAAAATCGTATACGGAAGGCCTTGCTTACAAGGGCCCGGGTTGCGGCGTGGTGCCCGCCTAGTCCGTCATGAATTTCAGCCAGAAGATTCCGCCCTTCCTCTTCGGAGATACACCTTTGAAGGACTCCGGTGGTGCTTTTCTTATAAAGCTCTCCTTCGTGGACTTTATAGGCTTTAGATCGCCGCACTATGCAGCGTGCCTCGTTTTGGTCCTCGGGAAGTTCCTGCCTGGTTAGGTAGGCTAGGAATGGTTCTGTCCACGGGGCAATGACTGCCATTATTACGTGGGCTGAGGATGTTACTTCGTTGGCAGAGCCTCCCGTTGTGTCAGAATGTTCGGGGTCGGTTGGTGCGGTTGGGTCCGGGCTGTTATTTCCGGATTCCCCTTCCCATAATACAGACGGCTTGAATAGCCTCTCCAAGAAAATGTTGGGGGGACTGCATCGCGCTTTGCGCCGATGCGTGCCAAGACGTCTGCCACCTGATTGTTTTCCCGGGCTATATGGTGAAATTCGAGCCCCTCGAACCGAGCTGACATTTTTAGGACGGCGTTGCGATAAGCTGCCATTTTCGGATCCTTGGCATCAAAGTCTCCATTTATTTGGGATATCGCGAGGTTCGAATCCCCACGCACCTCTAGGCGTTGGATGCCCATGGAGACTGCCATCCGGAGACCATGTAGAAGGGCCTCGTATTCAGCTGCATTGTTGGAGTCTGTATACATTATCTGGAGTACGTATTGGACTGTATCTCCTGTTGGGGACGTCAGAACAACGCCAGCCCCCAGGCCAGCTAACATTTTGGAGTCGGCGAAGTGCATGATCCAGTTGGAATATGTGCCATACTCTTTAGGGAGTTCGGCTTCAGTCCATTCGGCGACGAAGTCGGCCAAAACTTGTGACTAAATAGCTCGCCGTGGCTTATAGGTTATGTCGAACGGGAGGAGCTCAATGGCCCATTTGGCAATCTGGCCCATCGCGTCGCAGTTGTTTATAATATCGTTAAGAGGTACTTCGGAGGCTACTGTTATCGAACACTCTTGAAAGTAGTGTCGCAGCTTCCGGGATGCCATAAACACCGCGTACGCTATCTTTTGATAGTGCGGGTACCGTGACTTGCATGGAGTGAGGACAGTGGACACGTAGTAAACTGGTTTTTGAAGGGGGAATTTGTGTCCGTCCGTTTCTCGTTCGACGACGAGCACTGCGCTTACAACTTGATAAGTTGCTACAATGTATAATAGCATTGGTTCGCCGATGTTAGGCGCAGCCAGGACCGGGTTTTTTGCCAATGTGGCTTTTATTTCTTCGAGTCTCACCGTGGCGGCATCCGTCCACTTGAAGTGTTCGGTGCGCCGAAGGAGGCGATAAAGGGGTAATGCCTTTTCTCCCAAGCGGGAGATAAAGCGGCTTAGAGCCGCCACGCATCTAGTCAATTTTTTTATTTGTTTGAGGTCCTTTGGAATATCCAATTGTGACAGAGCTTGGATCTTGGCTGGGTTTGCTTCAATTCCTCTACCGGATACGATGAAGCCCAGGAGCTTTTCGGCTGGTACGCCGAAAATGCATTTTTCTGGGTTAAGCTTGATGTCATATGCTCGAAGGTTATCGAGTGTGAGCCTCAAGTCGTCTACTAGAGTTTCGACATGCTTGGTTTTGACGACCACGTCATCTACGTATGCTTCCACTGTTTTGCCGATCTGGATTGCCAGACATGTTTGAATCATGCGTTGATATGTTGCGCCGGCGTTTTTGAGCCCGAAGGGCATTGTGTTGAAGCAGAATGGGCCGTATGGGGTGATGAATGCCGTTGCAGCTTGGTCTTGCTCTGCCATCTTAATTTGATGGTAGCCGGAGTATGCGTCGAGGAAACACAATGAATCGTGTCCTGTGATAGCGTTGATAATTTGATCGATGCGGGGGAGGGGGAAGGGATCCTTTGGGCAAGCCTTGTTGAGGTCCTTGAAATCGACGCATAGGCGCCAGGATTTGTCCTTCTTTGGTACCATCACCAGGTTTGCTAGCCAGTCCGGATGTTTTATATCTTTGATGAATCCGGCCTCCAGTAGTTTGTCTAGCTCCTCTCCCATGGCTTGTCTCTTAGGTTTGGAGAAACGCCGAAGAGCCTGCTTGACAGGCTTGAATCCTTTTAGGATGTTTAGGCTGTGCTCGGCCAGCCTGCGTGGGATTCCTGGCATGTCTGAAGGGTGATAGGCAAAAATGTCCCAATTTTCGCGTAGGAATTCTTGTAGTGCGGCGTCTACATCAGGGTTCAATTGCGCCCCGATGGAGGTCGTTTTTGTAGGGTCCGTTGGATGGACTTGAAATTTGACTATTTCGTCCGCCGGTTTAAAGGAGGTGGACTTGGATATTTTATCGAGTATCACGTCGTCCCTGTTCACTGTGGAGCGCAGCGCAGTCAGTTCCTCGGCCGCTAGGGCTTCGGATAGTGCCTCAAGGGCCAGTGCGGCTGTCTTATTTTCGGCGCGGGGTGCTATGTCTGGGTCACTAGCAAGAGTGATGATTCCGTTGGGTCCGGGCATTTTGAGCTTCATGTACCCATAATGGGGTATGGCTTGAAAAATTGTGAATGGCTCTCGCCCTAATAGAGCGTGGTATCCGCCGCTGAACAGGGCCACTTGAAACGTGACCTCCTCGGACCTGTAATTATCCGGCATGCCGAACACCACATCCAGTGTGATTTTTCCTGTACAACACGCTTCCCGACTGGGGATTATTCCTTTAAAGGTTGTGTTTCTTCTCTCAATGCGGCTCCAGTCTATTTCCATTTTTTGAGGGTTTCCTCATAAATGAGGTTCAATCCGCTGCCACCGTCCATGAGTACCTTGGTAAGGCAAAAGTCGTCCACTATTGGACTGAGGACCAATGCGGCTGGTGCTCGGGCTGTTCGGAATTTAGGTTCATCACTGGCATTAAAGGTAATAGCCGTGTCACTCCATGGGTTTATTGTTGCTACTTGGTAGACTTCGGCAAGGCTGCGGAGTGTTCTTTTTCGCATTTTATTTGATGCGAAAGTCTCGAAGACTGTTAATACCGTACTGGTATCCCTGGGCAGGTGCTCTGTGAATTCTGGAGTTAGAAGCTCCTCGCCACTTCTGGCCACCTACCGGAGTATCTAACATGCTCTAAGGCTATGAGTTGGTGTGGCGCCCTCTGTACTATGAATTTTACAGGGTCCATTGAGCCATCCCTCCAGTACGGTTCCATGCCCTATAGAGGGTTTTTGCTTTTTGGTGTTTAACCCAGGTGTCTGGCGATAATACACCCTTTTATTTCGGACTGGGGTTGTATTCACGGCCGGATTGTCCCAAAATTTTATTTCAGTTTTCTAGGCGCTTTCCATCACACAGTACTTTCATACTATGGATGCCAAGTCGGCGAAGCGTGTGATTTCACGGTGACTTATGGCGTTGAGGATTCCGTTGTCCGTGCAATTATTGCAGAAGAATTAAATTGCATCCTCCTCGCGGAAGTCCTCTATCCTGTTCATAACCAGGAGGAATTTGGCCCAGTAATGGTGTAGTGTTTCTGTGGGCTCTTGCCGAATTTGGGATAGATCCCTTATATTTGGGTGGGCAGGTGGAATTAAATCCGGAACCTCGCCCGATTTGAGACTCAGGGGCCAAGGAGTTTCCGAACTCGGAAGCTTAGGTTCTTGGATGTTGTCCAATGAATCTAGCCCGCTGCCTGACTTTAGGTTCAGGGATTGAGTGACGTCCTCCCCCCCGCGGGTATCCGGCTTGGAGGAATCGGGAATCCGGACATAAGTAGTCCTTAAGATAGATGAAGGCTTGCCGCATTGTTCCTCCACCACTGCGACGTGGTGGGCATAGTTTCAAATAGCGGAGATAGCATCCGCTATTGCATCCGCAATAGCGCTAGCGCAATAGCGTCCGCTATTGCTCAAATTAAATATTATTATTTTTTGTTAAGGATCTAGAAATATAACCAATAATCTAGTGTTTTTACAAATCCGCTACACGGACATAGCGCCCGCAATATCGCCCGCTATCCGCATTCCGCTACATGGACCCCAATCTGCTACCAGCCCGCTATCCGCTATTTAAAACCATGGTGGTGGGTGACCTGGGGAGAGTTAATCTCTCTCGGATCGGGTTTAAGCCCAATCTGATCGTAGTCTGTAGCGACTCCCAGGGCGGCGATGCGATCCAAGAGCTCGTTTAAAGAAGAGAGCTCCATCGGATCTAACTGCTCGGCGAGCTCCGAGTTGACGTGGAGATTGCTTTCGATGACCCAAGAAGTCATCGTCGGTGCGGCGGCCGAACAGGCAGTCATAAGGAAACCGCCTAGCCGGAGAGTTTGGCCGATAGCCAAAGCTCCTTTAGCAATAGTGACGTCTTTAAAGACGGGATGAGGCATCCTTCCTGATGGCGACGGCACAGCGGAACTCTCAATGAAAGCACCAATGTCGGTGTCAAAACTGGCGGATCTCGGGTAGGGGGTCCCGAACTGTGCGTCTAGGCGGATGGTAACAGGAGACAAGGGACACGATGTTTTTACCTAGGTTCGGGCCCTCTCGATGGAGGTAAAACCCTACTCCTGCTTGATTAATATTGATGATATGGGTAGTACAAGAGTAGATCTACCACGAGATCAGAGAGGCTAAACCCTAGAAGCTATCCTATGGTATGATTGTTGTTCATCCTACAGACTAAAACTCTCTGGTTTATATAGACACCGGAGAGGGCTAGGGTTACACAGAGTCAGTTACAATGGGAGGAGATCTACATATCCGTATCGCCAAGCTTGCCTTCCACGCCAAGGAAAGTCCCATCCGGACACGAGACGAAGTCTTCAATCTTGTATCTTCATAGTCCAGGAGTCCGGCCAAAGGTTATAGTCCGGCTATCCGGACAACCCCTAATCCGGGACTCCCACAATGGTGCTATCATACATCCACGTTGGTGGAGACTTCAACCCACGAATGGCAACGGTTGTGTGAGTCCATGGAGGGCTCCACCCATGAAGGGTCCATGAAGAAGCAACATTGTCTATCCCACCATGGCCATCGCCCACGAAGGACTTGCCTCACTTGGGTAGATCTTCACGAAGTAGGCGATCTCCTTGTCCTTACAAACTCCTTAGTTCAACTCCACGATCTGGACGGAGGCTCCCAAGTGACACCTAACCAATCTAGGAGACACCACTCTCCAAAAGGTAATAGATGGTGTGTTGATGATGAACTCCTTGCTCTTGTGCTTCAAATGATAGTCTCCCCAACACTCAACTCTCTCTCACAGATTTGGCTATGGTGTGAAAGATGATTTGAGTGGAAAGCAACTTAGGGAATTGGAATGTCTTGGCCTCAACACATGAGTAGGTGGTTATCTCTCAGAAAATGAGTAGTGGAAGTGTAGGCACGTTCTGATGGCTCTCTCTCAAATGGAGAAGGGGGTGGAGGGTATATATATAGCCTACACACAAAATCCAACCGTTACACACATTTGACCCAACTCGGTCAGACCGAATAGAAGAACTCGGTGAGGCCGATTTAGTTCAAAATGTGAATGTTAGGAATCTCGGTGGGACCGACAAGATCAACTCGATGGGACTGATGTGCTAGGTCTAGGGCAAAACCTCATCTCGGTGAGACCGGTCGCATGAACTCAGTGAGACTGATTTCAACAATTGATCAAATAGAGAGTTCGTCAGGCAAACTTGGTGTGACCGATTACACATTTCGGTGAGACCAAAATAATTGCAATAGGCAATAGAGAGTTTCCAAGGCCATCTCGATGAGACCGAGATCCGTATCGGTGTGACCGAATTGATTACGGTTTCTGGCAGTGACTGTGTCAAATAAGCTTGGTGGCGCCGGATAGATCAAATTGGTGGGGCCGAGTTTGACTTTAGGTTTTGGACATATGTGGAAATGAGAAAGTGGTTGAGGGTTTTGGAGCTATATCCCTATGCACTTTGAGCAAGTAGACCATTGTAGGACCTTGAAGTATGTCTAGACGGGGGGTGATTAGACTACTTGACCAATTAAAAACTTAACATTTTCCCAATTTTAGAGTTTGGCAGATTTTAGCAATCTTTGGACAAGTCAAGCAATCAACACACAAATCAAGCAAGCATGCAAAGAGTATATAGGCAGCGGAAATTAAAGCATGCAACTTGCAACAAAGTAAAGGGAAGGGTTTGGAGGATTCAAACGCAGTTGGAGACACGGATGTTCTTGGCGTGGTTCCGATAGGTGGTGCTATCGTACATCCACGTTGATGGAGACTTCAACCCACTAAGGGTAACGGTTGCGCGAGTCCACGGAGGCCTCCACCCACGAAGGGTCCATGAAGAAACAACCTTGTCTATCCCACCATGGCCGTCGCCCACGAAGGACTTGCCTCACTAGCGGTAGATCTTCACGAAGTAGGCGATCTCCTTGCCCTTACAAACTCCTTGGTTCAACTACACAATCTTTGTCGGAGGCTCCCAAGTGACACCTAGCCAATCTAGGAGACACCACTCTCCAAGAAGTAACAAATGGTGCGTTGATGATGAACTCCTTGCTCTTGTGCTTCAAATGATAGTCTCCCCAACACTCAACTCTCTCTCATATGATTTGGATCTGGCGGAAAGAATATTTGAGTGGAAAGCAACTTGGGGAAGGCTAGAGATCAAGATTCATATGGTAGGAATGGAATATCTTGGCCTCAACACATGAGTAGGTGGTTCTCTCTCAGAACTGGTAAGTTGGAAGTGTAGGTTTGTTGTGATGGATCTCTCCACGAATGAAGAGGAGGTGAAGGGATATATAGCCTCCACACAAAATCTAACCATTACACACAATTTACCAATCTCGGTGGGACCGAATCAATAAACTCGGTCAGGCCGATTTAGTAAACCTAGTGACCGTTAGGATTTTCGGTGGGACCGACATGCAACTCGGTAGGACCGATATGGTTAGGGTTAGGGCATAACGTAATCTCGGTGAGACCGATTACACAAACTCGGTGAGACCGATTTTGGTAATTAGCTAACCAGAGAGTTGGTCAGGTAAACTCGGTGGGACCGATTTGCTCTTTTCGGTGAGACCAAAATGTTACAAAAGGGAAACAGAGAGTTTACATTGTAATCTCGGTGGGACCGATCGCTCACTTCGGTTAGACCGAAAAGTTACGACGGGAAACAGAGAGATTACAATCCCATCTTGGTGAGACCGAGATCCCTATCGGTGAGACCGATTTGCCTAGGGTTTGTGGCAGTGGCTATGACATTTGAACTCGGTGGCGCCGGATAGAAAGAATCGGTGTGACCGATCTTGGCTTTAGGTTTAGGTCATATGAGGATGTGAGAAAGTAGTTGAGGGTTTTGGAGCATATCACTAAGCACATGAAGCAAGAGGCTTATTAAGCAACACCTCATCCCTCCTTGATAGTATTGGCTTTTCCTATAGACTCAATGTGATCTTGGATCACTGAAATATAAAATGAAGAGTCTTGAGCTTTTGAGCTTGAGCCAATCCTTTGTCCTTGATATTTTGAGGGATCCACTTTCATCATCCATGCCATGCCATTCATTGAGCTTTCCTGAAATATATGTCTTGGAATAGCATTAGCTCAATGAGCTATATGTTGTTATGAATTACCAAAACCACCTAGGGATAGTTGCACTTTCAACCATTAAGCAACACCTTAAAGGAGGGTCAAGAAAAAATAAGTACCTACTCGTCATGGTAGATAAGTTTACCAAATGGATCGAGGCAAAACCAGTAACCACGGCTAAGGTAGAACTGGTAATCAGGTTTATATCCAGGGTAGTACACCATTATGGTATCCCCCATAGTATCATCACAGATAATGGGACAAATTTTATGCCCAAAGAGGTAAAGGCCTGGTGTGCAAAATGGGCATAAAGCTCGATTACGCATCTGTCTACCACCCACAGTCAAAGGGCAGGTAGAACAAGCCAATGGCCTCATCCTTAGTAGCATTAAGTCGAGGTTGGTACGCTCCCTCAAGGAGGCGGATTGCAATTGGGTAGAAGAGCTTGATTCCTTCCTGTGGGGACTATGCACTATGCCAAAACAATCCACTAGGTATGATCTGTGATTTATCGGTAGCACGCATGACACTATCAAAGCAAGGAAGCTTGGGGAAAGGAATTCAATGTAGAAGGTCTGGTCATGAGGCTCCACCCGGAGAAGCAGAAGCACAAAATCTAACCCAAATGGGATGGGCCATTCATAATCGACCAGGTCCTCAATGGAGGGGCTTATTACATCCGGGACCCGACGGATGGGCGATTAGAGCCTAACCCCTGGAACGCCGCATTGCTCTGACGTTTCTACGGCTAAAATAGGCATCCTCTTCCCATGTATATACCATTTTTTTCTCACGTTTTATCTTTACTTTATGTTTCCCTCCTCTTGGATACATCTCCACATGTATTTCCCTTGGGGCTATGATTAATATAGCATGTCCTTTCAAACATACGTCTTTCCATTCATCTACTTTAGTGTCTCTAAAGCCAAAATATGCACTGGTTTGACTTAAGATTTGGCCAAGTTGGGTTGCTTGACTCCTGTGTTTGCCCCTTACATTCCCAATTGTTTGGCTAAGGTGCAAAGGGAGCACCGATGTGATTGTTACTCCTGGGTCATCTGGATCAGTACCTCGGACGGGTAAAGCCAAAAGCTAGCATCCTTAATGAATATAATCGGTCGACCATGACATAAGAGAGGAATGGTTGGGGTCTCTAAAACCCCGACCAGGGGATTTACCCCTGAGGTCACTCGTCCTCGGACGCAAGTGTTTTGCCACAATGCCCCAAGAAGAGTAACTGTTGGAAGAACTATTTTTCTCGGAAAATGTTTCTTACGTTAAAAAGTAATATAACATACATTTCTACCCCACTTTGGTCTTTCGAACCATATAGTCGGATTGCCTTGTCATCCGAAGTATCTGGCCCAACAATTCAGGCCATAAGTAAGGGACACTCCTCGGCCAATGCACGAAGAGTGCACAAAGAGGTAAAAGTCGAGTGCTCGTTGATAGAGTTAGGAGGTACAGACTGATTTACCAAATGGCGAAAAGTACTTAGATACATAGAGTCATCATACATTTAATTCATTACAGTTCACCTAGCCTGCCTATCAAAGAATCAAGAGCACAGTCCGCCTGAGAGAAGCGAGCAACAAGCATTACATTATCATACACAAGGCTTTATGGCACTTCATTCCCATCACGGCCCACCGGGCCAACCTCGGCAAGATGCACTGTCTCCATGGCGGTATAACAGGTCTTGACAATTGCCCACGCCTCCCTCACTCCCTCCCGGAAAGCCCATATCTTCCTAGCTTTTATTCGGCGTTGGGCTCCTCTAAGGCGTTCGGCTAAGACGGACATGTCCTCGGGCACACTTTCTTCCTCGGGTCATAACGCCTTGAAAACAACCCTCATGGTACTCTGTGCCTTCTCATGCACTTTAGAAAGCCTTGTCAAGGCATCTTGGGGTAATGGGTTAGCAGCCTCAAGTAGCCGACCTGCCAACAAAACTATAAAGTGAGTCAACCCATCAAATACTGCACCGGCTCCGTCCTGAGAACCATTTTAACATGGACAAAGACACATTTACCGGAAATGGTCTCATTCGTTTTACAATACTTCACCTCGGCAATGGCTAGTAGATCCTTCAGCTCTTCAATCTCCTGGGCCTGTTGGGCATTTTTTGCCTTAAGTGCATTCGTGTCTTCCCTGCCTCGGGACAACACGCAATGGCCATCCTGACGCCGCGACTCCGCATAGAGTAGATCTTCAGAGGCATGCTTGAGGTCTTTTCCCAGCTAACCAAGGGCTTCTGCTGCTACAATTCATCGTGTTGTTACATGATCCAAAGTTCTTCATAAAAAGAACGTCACAAAAGCAGAGGCACTTACCCTACGCTTCTCTAGTGAAATTTTTAACTTGATCTACCTCAAACAGTGCAACATTTAGCTTCGTTTCTGTGTGGGAGAGCACCTCGGAGAGCTTGTTATTCCGCTCTCAAGAATCCTATCCAAGGTAGAATTTTTTTTAAGCCCCGATATGGTCACCAGTGCCCATATCAAGGCTTAGGGGCTACTGTCGTATTCAGAAGCTTCGTTTTCCCTCAAGCAAACAATTTGCTATAAGCACAATGAATCCCCAAAATTAATTAAGCTCGAAAGCATCTTACCTACAAGCCCCTGGACAGAACATCCACTGCATTTCAAAGACAGAACAGGTCACCCCGAGGTAAGCATCCACCAAACTGAGAGCATTAAACTCTTGACTGGAAAAGGCAGAGCTCCTCAAAGAGGCCTTCCACCATCGGTGGTTCATGGCGCTTTTGACCTCGGAGGTGGTAGCCGAGCAGGTCCCTGAATCCTGTGGATGGGGTACTTCGAGAGTAACCCCCAAGGTGGGAATACGTTCCGTGCCACTCCTCGGAACCGAGGTCCCCATAAAGCTGGCCTCCCCCGTTCCGGTAGATAACGAGAGAGTGCTACCTGTGAGGGAAAGAGGCATTGTGGTTCGCCCCGCGGCTGCCGCATATGGCCGAGCTCCCTGTGTTTCTGACACGGGGCTTCCTTGAGGAGCAACGCTTCCGCGCGGGCGTTTTGAACGTCGACCCTTAGGAAGAGAAGTCGGTGTATTTGGGTTCTCATTACTTGGAGTTCTCTTTTGAGTGGAAGCGGGAGAGGGCTTTACAGATGAAGCCGGACGTGTTCCCGGTAGATCAGGTGTGATAGCCACTTTTGAGCCATCCGGGCTCTCTTGATAAAACGCCCCCTATGTATATGGTGGACAACTCTTCATCTTCGTGGAAGATGGGATCGTCACCCCGTTGGTACATCCCCGGCTCAGGCGCAGGACAGCTGTGGGTCTCAACCTCTGTTTAGATATGATCATTGATCAAACAAGATAATAATGAATGAGCCCAGATGAAGAGGTCCAGGAAAACTTACTATATTGGAGGTTGTAATAAGAGAACCCGTCCATGACCTGCCGCTTCGCGAAGTCCGCCGCTTCTCCTTGGTATAGACCGGCCAGGGATGTTTCGAAGGCCATTTGATCTTTGAAGTCTTTCTGAATTGATTGGGTAGCGATGTCAGTCCCGTTATACATGCACAATAGTTGTTGACGTTTCCGAAGAGGTTGGATTCTTCGGTTGATCACCATCCCCATCACGTCTATAACAGTGAGGCCGGTACCAGATAAAAGCTTTACTTGAGTTGCCAGGCAAGCTACATCGGCATCATCCTCGTGTGCGTCGCTCTAAGGTCTCTAGCTATAGCACTTTTTCGGGGCCTCCGGGGAGAATGTTGGGCGCCTGGGTCGGACCGGGTCATGCAGCGGACGTCATCCATGTAAAACCACCCAGACACCCAAGTGTTGGCATCCTCTCGAGGGGTATCTGTGCGGTAGTCGGTCCCAGCTATTCGGCAGACCTCGGTTGCGCCTACCTCGTGTAGTTTCCCATCTCGGGAGCAGGGCATCACGCATAAATACTTCCTCCACATCCTGAAGTGGTCCTCACACCCGAGGTGCATTTCACAGAGGGCAACAAACCCCACGATATGTAAAATTGAGTTAGGGTGAGGTGGTGGAGCTGGATCCCGTAGAATTCAAGCAGGCCTTAGAGAAAGGGGTGAATAGGGAACCCTAGGCCGCGAAGCCGAAAGGGAACAAAGCATACACGCTCGTCCTCGTGAGGGATGGGATGATTATCGGCGTGCACCTGCCCATCCATGGATAATAATCCCATACTAGAGGAAGCCAGATCTGAATCTGGCAGATAACCTTAGGTGGTGAGACGCTCTAGTTGAAAGGGGTCATGACGCTTCCCCAGTCACCCTTGAGGGGGCCATTGTGACACCTTGAGGAACATACGCCACTTGCCATTTCTGAAGAACTTTCGAGATTAGACCTTAGGAGGAAAGGGGAGGCTTCCGTCGGATTGTCGGGAAAGAAGGTCGAGATGCGCTTTACCGTAATTCTGGACTGCGTGCCTATTAAATAAAGGGGAAAGGGCCGACGCTTCGATGTCCTGCCATAAAGCACCTCGATTCCCCAGAAGGCGAGATGATCAAAGTAGGGGTCTGGAGGCCACATGCGGTGGGACTGGACCCCGAGTAAAGCCTTCAGTTGAACCGAAGACTTCAAAGCTGAACTCGCGATAATACATAGGAACTCGTCTATAAAGCCAAAAACTCCAAAGCCAAAGACATTTCGCCAAAGAAGAGCGTCGTCCTTGGCGTAGAAGACCAGTTCAGGGGCTACTGACGGTGTCCTGGACTATGGTACCAACCTAGTCGGCCCACAGTCCTTGGACTGGGCTTATGGGCCCTCATTCTCATAAGGAATGCCTCCAGAAGTCTCGCACCTTGGCATGATCAAGGCAGCCTTTGCCAAAGACTTGGCGTGTACTCCAAGGACATCTCCGGCCACCGCCATATGCATCCTTTGATCTACAACCGTCTATGCAACCCAAGGTACCCCTCTGGCGTGTATTTAAGCCCAGGGGTTTAGCCCATAGAGGGGATCCGATCATAATCTCATTCACCTAGCCTTAGGGTTAGGGTTAGAACACAAGTTATGATCTCGGGGTAGATCAAGCTTGTACTCAATACACAACCATCAATACAATCCAAGCATGACGTAGGGTATTAGCTCTTCAAGAGGGCCCGAACCTGGGTAAATACTGTCTCCTTCGTCCCTTGTTACCCATTGATCTGAGATCCACAGCTTGGGACCCCCTACCCCGAGGTCTGCTGGATTTACCACCGACAACATTGGACATGGTTTTCTTGCATTTTATCAAGCAACTTTTTAACATTATCGATGGGTTTAGCCATTATAGTTCCTCCTGCATCAGTATCAATCATAGTTTTTATATAGGATTTAAGGCTAAAACATATGAAGAATTAACCATTCTTCCATTCCATGATTAGGACAATTCATTGTATCCTCGTTCATGTGATCCCACGCAAGCACTAGTGGCTCATGATCTTCTTATTTAAAACTTGTTATCTGCGAATAAAGTTGCATAATTTTTGCAGGTAGGAAAAACTTTGATATAAACTTACTACAACAACGAGTCCATGAAGTTACATTACCTCAAGGGAAAGTTAGAAGCCATTCTTTTGCTTTTCCTATCAAGGAGAAAGGAAATAGACGCAACTTCCAAGCATCGGGATCATAATCCTTAATGGGTGTGATGTTACTCAATTAAGAAAAAATTATGCAAATGCATACCGACATGCTCAAAAGGAGAGCCTCCAAATTGGTCATGTTGAACCATAGAGACTAGGTTCGGTTTTATCTCATACTCGGTGGCAACAACATCAGGTTGTGCAATTGGTTTACGCATTAAACTATTGCTAGGAGTAGCAAAGCTTCCAAGCTTACGAGCCATGGTAATCTTTTTGGATTTTCTACTGACAAGATTTGCAAAAATAATTAACTAAAAACTAAAACAAAACTCTAACAAAAACTCTAAACACAAAGAGTAGGCACACAAATCCTCCCCGACAACGACGCCGGAAAAAAGGTTTGGTTAGTCCCTTTAGTGATCCAGTAAAGGAGGAGAAAGGATTCTTGCCTTTTTTTCCAGAGGTGACCCTGAGTTATCGAACCCCCTGAGAGGACGGTGACCTTTAAGCAATGGTTTCTAACAAGTTTTTGCGAGAGAATTAAATTCCAAATTTTGACCGGATCAAAATCATGTTGACACTAAAAACACTTATAATAAAAATAGGCATGGCTATGAGGTCTTATGCTTACAACCATATATTTGCGGCGGGATCATTATGATCTTAATTTGTGCCCTGCAAGTTATCCATTGAGATGTGCTTGCTACGTACCAAAGTAGGGATGTGTCCAAATTATGTTTTTACCGACAGCGTCCTGCATCAAGAGTTTGTTGTCCAACCGAAGGCTCTATTCATCACGCGGGGTTGCCCTGATAATTGTGATAGCAATAACCGAACAAAAGCATTGGGTGTTTAATGACTACACCTCTTGAATTGCCAGAGAAAGGATCTGTGCTACCATACTAAACATATATGTCACTTGTGTTCAGAATAACACATCAGGGTCTCCCTGCCCTTAGCCTCCTCATGACTCACTCTCCATGATCCTGAGTACCTATAGGGATGAAGAACGCGAACGAGACAAGAGACAACTACAGAGCAAATTTATGCTACACATACGAGATGTTAAATCAAAGTATTTCCATTGATCTCTCCAACAAATACACTGGGTTGCAAGGCCTTGCCTCAACCCATGACTTTACCGAACTACTCAGACATGGAGATCAGATCACACGAAGAACTCATTGAAGAACACATCATGAAGATTGATTGGTAATATGTCTTACAATAGATGTCGGATGTGATACACGATTACAAGTATGGCTAGATGGCTGAGAGCTATGGTGGTGATGAAGGTGGTTTCTATGGAGATGTCGGTGGGAAATGGCGGCGGCTAGGGTTGATGGAGATGACTTCTGCGAAGATGACGATGTGGCGGCTTGTTCTGATGCTCATTTGGCGTCAGACCTTTAATAAAGGTTCTTCAGGTGGATCATACACCTCGGTTGGCATGCCATACGACCATCCATATGAGTCGGGATGGTCATATGGAACACCGTGTTTTGACTGGAACCTCTGCCGCGCCTCCCACATGATCTCCTATATCTCCACTTTACTCCTTTCCAAGTATTCGCTTGATTTCGTCCATAAATAGCCCATTTCTCGTCGAAACTTAATAAAGATCGGATATCTGGAATCATTTCCATTCATTAGTCATTAGTAGCAATATCGGAGCGAATACCTCGGTTTTACTTAAATATATCAGTAAACTCCAGTAAGAGGAGTGTAAAAATAATACTCATCATTATTTGAGACAAATTAGCGCAAAATTGTTAGTCTTTTGTTGGACTCTGAATCATGGTGGTTGAGGATGCCACAATTGTGGTAGTTTTTTGCTATTTACTCGTTTTGCTTGCCAATGAATTGGCCATCATTGGTAGTGGAGCATTGCCATGCCAAAAAAATTGGCAATCATCCAAACAAAGACCAATGTTTTGGCCATGACCAAAAAATTGGCAAGGTAGACATTGGTGACAATCAAAACACACTCGAAGTGACCAGTAACTGAAATGGTCGCGTAAGGGAAATCCCCGTCTATTGATGCACTCTATCCAAGTACCTGCTGACCACAGAAACATGGTACAAACTTTTCTCACCACTCATCTCGGACCATAGTCGGCACTTGAATGGACTTTTTTTGTTTCATAAGTGGTTTTGATGTTAATGACATGAAATGTTTGAATGCAAGAAGCATGGTGGAAGCCCCCCCCCCCCCATTTTTAACAGAAAAAGGTGACATCCTCATGATTCTTTTGTTTGAGTCATTAGAAAAGTCGTATTATAAAAGGGTGTGTACTTTGGAGAAAGAGGGGGTAATCTACTCATGCACACATACAAAATTGTACCCACAAACTCATCAAAAAGATAAGAAAGAGCTCATGTATAGTCACTATCTTTGCAGTTCTTCTGTGTACCCTATAACCTATGGGTTCCAGAATCTCCGGAATCTCTGGGCCGTCAGAGGCTTGCAACTCTCGATTTACAGCTCAATATTAAGCCTGTATATTTCCTAGACGCGTCGGGGCATGGAACCTCCGAGTTGTCTCCAAATCATTCTACACGTTCAACGGAGTCTTGCAACCCTTGAGTTACAACTCTCTATTTGCCCCGGAGACCTAGATCCAAACTATGGTTTCCTGGCTGCAACTTGTTCCACACATAGTGTGACTTTTAGGTTTTCTAGTTGTCAAGTTGTTTATGGTGAGCGTTCATTTGAACATGCAATGCGCATTCAACATTTTTGTCGTGTGTTGTAGTTTATCAAAATTATGAGGTAAAACGATGTTGACTTGGCATGTAGGGACGACAATGTTGGGGCTTCAATTTTGATAATGATACCAAGCTATGGGTTCTTGAGCTTTGGGTTGTGAAAACCCTATGTCTAGTCTTTATTTGGTCGAATGTTGACCTCCATACGACACTTGAACCTACTATCTAGGTTGAGAGTTTCTAATTTGCCTTCAGTGATTGAAATTGAAAACAATGACACATGAAGGTTCTTCTCCAAATATGAGGGTTGAAAATCGCTTCCCCGTGGCGATACCCACTTCAGCAAGAGAACTTGGTCACTATGTTTTTTTCGATAATAATTTGGTTGTGTGCATCCTCAGCGTCTCCATTGGTTCATCCATCGTATTGTTATAAAGTGTTGATATAGGGAAATTGCTAATGGAGCTCGAGCTCCATGGAGCCTGGAATTTCAAAATTCCGAAAGTCAAATTTTGGTGTTTTAAACTTTTTATTGAAAAAATTACACATGTACATAGGGATGTTTTCCACATCTGTGCAAAGTTTCATGGTGAAATACATTATGATGTGAACCATACCAAAAAAAATCATGTATTTTTAGCACATGTACTATTCACTACAAAAGTTCATGATTATGTTATTCTTGTGTAGATCACATAACAATGTAATTCATATTGAAAATTTACACACCATCCCTGTGTACATGTGTATTTTTCCATATTTTTTCAAAACCTTGAAATGTGGTTTTCGAACTGCTCGAAACTTCAGGCTCCGTGTCGTTGATACATCCTGTTGTCTTCATAAACGGTGGGTATACAAGATGTAGAGCTACACACATACGAACATGTGTGGATTATTCTCGTACCAGCCATCTTTCCAACGAACAGGGATTCAGTAAGTAGTACGTGGCAGAATGAACCGCTAAAAACCACATGCAAGTGCAGTGAAGTGCAGCGCTGCTGCTCTGTGAGTAGCCACCACCACCACCACTCGTACATGTGTGCGCGTCCACTTTGAGCAGGGGTGGGGAAGGAAGCAAAAGGCCTAGCCCGCCTTTGAACCAAATCAGAATTTTCAAGGGCAATGGACCATGGTACTTGCTTTGCAACTTGCAACAACAGCACCGGCCACCACCACCACCACCACCATTCTACATCCTCCATATGAATTCAGAGATATTTATTCTCTACTCCTACACTACACCAGCCAGCTGCCGCCGCCGCTGCCGCTTCCCAGGAAGTGGAATCCGACGTGCAACTTTGCAGCCAGCCAAGCTTTCCCTCCGATCCTGTGCCGCTTTATGCTCTCCTCTCCGTAGGAAAGCTCGGGCCTCATCAAGCTCGCCACCTTCTTGATTATTTTTTTCTTCTTTTTCTTCTTGTCTCCACTCGATGGCACGCGGGAATCAAACCAATCCAATCCGGCCGCACTGCCAATAACCGATTGTTTGGCAGTGCGCCGATCAAAGAACTAAAAAATCTAGAGAAATGGGAAAGAAATCGAGGGTGAAAATGGCCGGAGTTGCAACTGCTGCGACGACCAACTATACTAATGAAGCTCCGGCCGCGCGGCTGGACACCTAGGGAAAAACAAGCGTGCCGTGGAGGCGGGCTTGGATCACCGGTGGACGGCCGGCAGCTCCAGCCTCACCCTCTTGTTGTTGTTCATCGCCGCCGCGACGGAGAAGGAGGCGGCGTCCAGGCGTGCGTATGTACTATCGGCGTCGCCCCGGTCGGACGCCGATCTCTTGGCCGTCTTGCTCGGCGACGATGGATCGCGCAGCATCATGGTGTAGCAGGCATATACATCCTCCTGACCACAATAACATCGGCCATCAGGCGAACTGGTTTGACGACCCACTGGAAGGAGCTATGAGTATGGTGGACGAGGACGAGCAAGTCACCTTCTCGAGGAGGCAGGTCGGGGAGAGGCTGCTGATCTTGGATTCCAGTGGCTCCCTCGTGAGCGCGCCGTGGGTGGCCGCCAAGACGGCGACGGCGGCCACGGTGGACGGCCGGTAGTCGAGGACGCTCGCGGCTGCAAGAACAGAGCACGGTCAGCTGATAAAAGCAGAGCACGGTCTATGAATCGATGTGGTTGTCAAGTAACTAACCTTCCGCGGCGGAGAAGATGAGGGCGGCGGCCTTGACGGCGATGAGGCCGCCGCCACCTCCGCGGCCTCCGCCGTTGAATCGCCGGAGCCTGGAGGAGAGGCAGGGGAGGTAGTCGAAGGGCGTGACCGCGCCCATCCGCCAGTCGAGCGTGGAGAGCACGAGCATCTCCATGCGGCGGATGGAGTCGCAGCTGAAATCGTAGTCGTCGTCGGCGCGGAACTCCGACAGCGCCGGCGCCTGGCACTCATCCATCTTCGCCGCAAGCGACACGCACGCGATGGCCAACAGCCGCGCCGCCCACGGCATCACCGACCTCTGCACTCACCCACACGCACCAAAAAATCAGTCACCAGTCTCCGCGTCGTTCAAGAAGCAGAGGAAGCTAAGAGGGGATCAATGGATGCCGATTGTGCACGTACGTCAACGCATCGCCGGAGGGAGAAGCGGTCAAAGTAGGCAATCGCCACGTACGCCGTGCGGTGGGAGAACCCGAAGTGCCCGCGCGTCTGCAATGGCGCCGGCGAGATATGTCAGGGGCTCTGTTCCATCATCAACAAACCAATGGATGCAGATATATAGACGCGTCTGTTGGATGGTTCACCTCAAGGATCCACCGGACGGTGTCGCGGCGCGCGCACTGGAACCAGTCCTCGGACGCCATGGAAGGCGACGGATCGGCGGAGCAGAAGCTGCTCTCCTTGGACACCAGGTGGTCCATGTACCCCTCCTCGTCTTCCTCGCCGTCGTTGTCGTCGCCGGCGCTGCACATCAACAGCAGCTTGCCGCCGTCGTCGTCGGCGAAGCCGTCGCCGAGGTCGGCGCCGTCCTCTTGGCACATGAGGGAGAAGCAGCACCCGGCCGCGTAGTCCTCGGCCTCCATTCTCGATCCGTTCCGTGCTTCCGTTATGTACACTCCGCCGGACGGTAGCACTGGTGGGCTTTGTCAAAGTACCATGAGGGTAAGGATCCGGACGGGGTATGCCGCCGGAGCTGGCAGTGGGAGTGGAGGAGGGGGGAGAAGGGGGCAAGGCGAGGTGGCCGCGCCTCAAGCGGTGAAGCCGCTGCCCTCTATTTAAGTGGCTCTCGCAGCCTCGCCTCACTGCACTGCGGCACGCACGACGCTCTTCTGATATTTCTGAATTTTCTCTCTCTTTTCAATGACCTTAAGCCTTCTTGTTTGGTCAAGATGCATTCCTCAAGATTCGAGCAAATTCATACTGTCACCGTGGTGACTAGCGTGCACTTTCCCGGTAGGTGCAGATTCAGTGCTGCAAAACAGGCTTGCTACGGAAATTCAATGTCGTGCACGTTCGAAGCCTCTGGGATTTCGTTTGTTTGATTGCGTCACACGAATTCAAGCAGCTTGCCAAACAAAGGCTAATAGAAAAACGAATAGAGGTATAACAGGCGTAATATCCGCCGTTGGATTGAAAATGGCATAAGCTTCGGGCAATTTGGCAAAGAAAAAACTAGTAAGATAAAGAACAGAATTAAAATAGATACATGTTAAACTAGGTATATTAGGCATAACAAGCATTTCATTCTTGTAGAGTAAATAATTTGATTTTTATTGAGTTCTTTTTTTAAGGGAAAGAAGGAAAACGCAGGTTCAAAATCCTTTTTATTCGGACTTTCCCAAACACAAAATACCTCCTTGTATTCGCACTCTCAAATGAGAGTGGAATAAATTCGACTTTCATATAATATCTTAACAGAATTCCATGCAATGATTGAGGGTCTCTTTGATTCGTAGAACTGAAACCCCGGGGGATTCAAGTCGTTTGCCAATTCAAACCGTAACTATTTTCTGTTGTCTAATTGCATCACATGATTCTTCCAAGAGGTATGAGTGAATGTTAAAATTCCTCTGGAATGAAGTGCAAAGAGAACCTTTCGAGAAAATCCAATATAATTCGATCCTACTAATCAATCAAATAATGTAGGGAAATATTAATAATTTCACTCTAAAATTCCTATGCAAATCATTTGAATCAAATAGGCCCGGAGTGGAACAAAAATTTCCTATGAAATTTAGGGAAAATGTATCCTTAATTCCTTATAGCCTCTTTGATTCGCAGGGTTTTTCAAAACGAGGGGATAGGGAAAAAATACATTATTGGAGTGGCATGTCCTCTTGAATCTTGCATGACTATAAAACAACAAGAGTTCTTGTTTGGTCAATATGTATTCCTCAAGATTCATACTTGTGACGCCCGGGTAATTAAGCTACAGTGATCCTCTGCTAATGGTGCCACGTCACCTTGTTTATAGTTGCTAATCTCGAGTTAGTTCGAAACCGATTCAAATTCAAATTCAAAATAAAGTCAAACAGTTAAAGTTTTCAAAAGTCAAAACTAAAATGTTCTAAATGTAACAAATAATTCATAAGTAATGTTGGTGGAGGAACCACATTTTTATAAAATGTCTAAATGCATTCAATTAATTAAAACTGTCGGTAAAATAAATAAATAAGTGTGTTGGTATTTTATAAAATACTAAACTATATTATTTGGGGGTTAAACCTTTTTGTGGCAGAGGTATAATTAGTGTTACTATTTAAGATACACTTTTATATTTTATAAAACAAAAATAAAAGAAAACTGAAAGGAAATAGAATAAAAAAAAAAGAAAAGGAAGCCACAGCCCAGCTGGCCTTTGGGCCAACCAGGCCGGCCCAGCCGGTGCCTATAGCCCCCTGGGGCGACCGAAACCCTAGCGGTTCCCCCCCCACTCGTCCCCACTCCCCCTCCCCCCGATCCCCTCGCCCCGATCCCCT
>NC_041387.1:77718036-77723911 GCF_002162155.2 Triticum dicoccoides
CTTCCTCTTGCTCCTCGCACCGTCCCGTAGTCGTGCACGTGCCGCCCGGTGCTCGTGCTCGCGGTGAGCACGCGCGCACCCGCGCGCCCCGTCGCGCCCGTTGTCGCTCGTGCCACCTGCGGCTGTTGCCGCCCACGCCGCCGTCCCGCTCCGCCTGCAGCCCCCGTGCACTACTCCTGCCTTCCCCGCCGACGACCGCCGGGCCCGCACCTCGCCGAGACCACGTGCGTGGCGTCCCGGTACCTCGCCGCCCCTGGCTGCCTCCTTGTCGCCGGCGGCAGCGCCACAGGCCGCGCCCGAGGCCATCGCTTGGGCTTGCCCCGGTGGGCGCTCGTGGCCGTGCCCGTGAGCCCGCGCGCCCACACGCCCATAACCACTAAGGCCCCTATGGGCCTATGACAAACGGGGCCCACGCCCAGAACGAAAATTAAAAAAAGGAGAATTAAAAAAAATATAATAAGTAAATAATTAATAATAAAATTAATGAATTAATTAATTAATTAATTAATTAATTAACTTAATTAATTCTGATTAAATTAACTAAATAAGATTAATTAACCTAATTAACTAATTAACTTAGTTAACTAAAACAGTGTATGACATGCGGGACCCACACGTCAGATTGACCCAGTCAACTCCCTGTTGACTGCTGACGTCATGATGACGTCAGCATACACTATTCTGGATAATGTTTGAATTAAATAGTTAAATAAATTCTAAAAATTAATAAAATCTTTAGAAAATCATATCTTTTAATCCGTAACTCGGATTAAAATATTTTCAACATGAAAGTTGCTCAGAACGACGAGACAAATCCGGATACGCAGTCCGTTCGTCCACCACACGCCTCTAACCTATCGAACCTGCAAACTTTCCTCTCCGGTTCATCTGTCTGACAGACGTCCGGAACCGGAAAAACTTCCCCGGATGTTTTCCCCCCCTTCACCGGTATCACCTACTACCGCGTTAGGGCACACCGAACACCGCGTATTGCCTTGTTATATTTTGTGATGCTTTGTTTGCTCTGTATTCATTATTTCTTCCCCCTCTTCTCTCCGGTAGACTACGAGACCGACGCTGCTGCTGACCAGTTCGACTACGGAGTTGACGACCCCTCTCTCTTGCCAGAGCAACCAGGCAAGCCCCCCCCCTTGATCACCAGATATCGCCTATTCTCCTCTATACTGCTTGCATTAGAGTAGTGTAGCATGTTACTGCTTTCGTTAATCCTAGTCTGATGCATAGCCTGACATTGTCGCTACATCTGTTGATACCTTACCTGCAATCCTAAATGCTTAGTATAGGATGCTAGTTTATCATCATTGGCCCTACATTCTTGTCAGTCTGCCTTGCTATACTATCGGGCCGTGATCACTCGGGGGGTGATCACGGGTATATACCATACATACATACATACTATACAGATGGTGACTAAAGTCGGGTCAGCTCATTGAGTACCCGCAAGTGATTCTGACGAGGGGGCTGAAAGGACAGGTGGCTCCATCCCGGTAGAGGTGGGCCTGGGTTCCCGACGGCCCCCGACTGTTACTTGTGGCGGAGCGGCAGGGCAGGTTGAGACCGCCTAGGAGAGAGGTGGGCCTGGCCCTGTTCGGCGTTCGCGGACACTTAACACGCTTAACGAGATCTTGGTATTTGATCTGAGTCTGGCTACGAGCCTATACGCACTAACCATCTACGTGGGAGTAGTTATGGGTATCCCGACGTCGTGGTATCAGCCGAAGCACTTCAGACGTCAGCGACGGAGCGGCGCGCGCCGAATTGGACTGGAACGCCACTAGGCTAGGTCTGCTTTCGGCCGCCCACGCAACGCGCAGGTGTGCTCAGGGCGATGGGCCCAGACCCCTGCGCGCTTAGGTTTAGACCGGCGTGCTGGCCTCTCTGTTTTGCCTAGGTGGGGCTGCGACGTGTTGATCTTCCGCGGCCGGGCATGACCCAGGAAAGTGTGTCCGGCCAAATGGGATCGAGCGTGTTGGGCTATGTGGTGCACCCCTGCAGGGAAGTTAATCTATTCGAATAGCCGTGATCTTCGGTAACAGGACGACTTGGAGTTGTACCTTGACCTTATGACAACTAGAACCGGATACTTAATAAAACACACCCTTCCAAGTTCCACAGATAACCCGGTGATCGCTTTTCCGCAGGGCGACGAGGAGAGGATCGCCGGGTAGGATTAGGCTATGCGATGCTACTGGAGATGCTACTTGGAGATGCTACTTGGAGGACTTCAACCTACTCTCTCCTACATGCTGCAAGACGGAGGCTGCGAGAAGCGTAGTCTTTGACAGGATTAGCTATCCCCCTCTTATTCTGGCATTCTGCAGTTCAGTCCACTGATATGGCCTCCTTACACATATACCCATGCATATGTAGTGTAGCTCCTTGCTTGCGAGTACTTTGGATGAGTACTCACGGTTGCTTTTCTCCCTCTTTTCCCCTTTCCCTTCTACCTGGTTGTCGCAACCAGATGCTGGAGTTCAGGAGCCAGACGCCACCGTCGACGACTACTACTACACTGGAGGTGCCTACTACTTCGTGCAGGCTGCTGACGACGTCTAAGGAGTAGTTTAGGAGGATCCCAGGCAGGAGGCCTGCGCCTCTTTCGATCTGTATCCCTGTTTGTGCTAGCCTTCTTAAGGCAAACTTGTTTAACTTATGTCTGTTTTCAGATATTGTTGCTTCCGCTGACTCGTCTATGATCGAGCACTTGTATTCGAGCCCTCGAGGCCCCTGGCTTGTATTATGATGCTTGTATGACTTATTTTTATTTGTAGAGTTGTGTTGTGATATCTTCCCGTGAGTCCCTGATCTTGATCGTACACATTTGCGTGCATGATTAGTGTACGATTGGATCGGGGGCGTCACAAGTTGGTATCAGAGCCGACTGCCTGTAGGAATCCCCCTTCCAACTCCTTGGCCGAAGTCGAGTCTAGACTTTACAAAACTTTTACTAACATGACTGTGCGGCCCATGGGCCCACGTCGCCATTGGGTGGTAGTAGGATCTTTTACTCCTCGACCTTTACTCTGGGACTCTGATCTCTCTACTATTCGGGTTAAATGAATTTGCTAACTCTAAGAATTAGGATCTCGTAATCGCATCCACCCGGAGAGCCCCTTACTGCAGAGGATTACCTGCTACATCAGAAGATTCCGAAGATACTCTTTGATGTTCTCTCGAGACTTTGTGCCCATCACTTTTGCTATTCCTGACCACCGATAAATCCGTATGGATAACTACTTACACTTGCCATTCATACGATCATCCCCCATTGGTCTTGTTATTACAAGATACCCCGAAGTTTTCTCTATTGTTCCGAGAATACTTTGTGCCTACTGCCTAGTAGTTCCTTGCCACTTGAATACCCCTTCAAATAAATCCTCGCACTTGTCGAGTATCCGCTCAACCCCAGTTGTTCATATGTGTCACAAAAGTCTTCAAAATACAATTCGATCTTCCGAAAATCCTCTGGAGCCTTTGGCTCTTGAAATTCTTGCTTGCTTGCATTATGGTTAATCCCATAAGTCTCGTAGTCATATTGACATTCCTTGTCATTATCATTTTGAGCCTGTTGACTCAATATGTTTGCGAATACCCGCAATCATCATTGATCCTTATAAATTACCTTTCTGGCTGAGATGCCATTCTTTTAACTGGAATTGGTTCTCGACCAATCCAATTGTTGTTGATTGTACCCTAAAGCTATTCAACTTATCCACCCCTAATCAGAGCATTGCTTCTGATCCTTCGTTTTGGAAATCATAATTCCTTTGCATTTAAGCTGTGAATTATTCAGATGCTTCCATAACCTGTTGCATCTGCATTCCTTCCTCTTCTGGTTGAGTATCGATACTCATATCGGATCCTTTGTGGACCATCAGGTCCTTTGTTGGATTGTTATCCGACAATGACCTTCACACTTGATCACTTTGTGAGTTCTTCCCCTGATACATAATACCTTTGTTAAGTTGTATCCTCTGCTTGGCCAACCATGCTCTGCTTTCGAGCTGGTGGCATTTACTACTGAAGCTTGTGGTATATGTTTCCATGATACCCTGACGGGTTGAACCTATGCCTTCCTTTATATGTGTGAACTCGGAAGTTTTCACTAGTCATACTCATCTGGTATTTCACCAGGTAAAACTTTCAACACTAATGCCTTTATCAAAGCGAGAAGTGAATGGAAGGTTATACATTGAAGAACTGGGAGTCGACCTTGAACTTTGTGTTCATGCCCATGGACACGATGTATATCTTATCATTAAAGCTTCTCTTAAATGAATTATTCCTTCGGTATAAGTTCATCTTATATCTAGGATCTGGCCTTTTGCAATCGTGGTTCCGACCATGTTCTCTTTTAAATACCATTTCTCGTGCAAGTTTTAGCACTTGTCTTCTGTAGAGCAATAACCCCCGTCCAACCTCTACTTTGATATGTCATCGAGTATTACCCCTGGTATCTCGAGATTATCATGGAACTGCATAACTTCTTATGAGCTCTTCATCAAGTACTACCTTCCCACTGATTCCAATTTTTCACGGGCTCTGAGTTATTAAACACTCAAAGACACCGATAAATGAACCGAGACCGCACTACGGTTCAACAACTCTTCAGTAAGCTTCTATAAGTACGAGTTTGTACCTGACCACGCCATTCCTAGCCTGTTTGGCTATATCATTGTCGTGATTATTTTAACTGTGCTACCCGGTCCTTCCTCTCGGAGCACACTTTTCGACGATGGACTAACCTTACGTCGATCCTCATCGTCATATCATTTCGCCTTGAACAACAAGCTTGGTTTCGAGTTTGTGTCGTACCCTTGGTTCCAATAACCTTTCGCTTCATCATTACTTTGACTTGATGTCGTCGCCGATCGATTACATCTTCATGAACTCTCGCGACAAAGGTGTCGTGATCATCACCATTCTGAGCTCATCCAGGGTATCAATTGAATTCATGATGAGAAATACCATCCTTGCCCTCGATGAATTGTATCATCATCGATCACTTTATTGCCTTCCCACCAACACAAGCTTGTTCATGTTTGGTGTTATACCTTGAGTTCCTTGCTATCCAGCAATTGTTCTTATTTACCTTGGAGTATTACCATACTTTATGTCAAGAATGTTCTGAGATTTGTTCCACCTCTTGAGAATTCTTGTCATAGAAATACTTCTCACCATCACCATTTTTTCTTGGTCCCCGTGATAATTCCAACAAGTGGACGGTGTTGTTTGGATTCTTTCCTTCTAGCAACCCTATTTTTTTTTGAAGTTAATGGTCGAAGGTTCATTCTTAGGCTATTGATTATTGAATCACCATTCTGACTCTGGTCGTGCAACCCAACCCATATTTCGGGCGCACCTTTCAACCGATGTTTAATTGTGTATGTTTTCCTCGAGCATACTTCCTTATATCATTTGATATGCCAAATGTTATATCCTTGTTCACTTAATTGTGGAAATCCATCTTTTGGTAATCTCGATGAATTGCCGTTGAGCTCACCAGACACCTCCTTGTCCTCTCCTTGGGATAATGATGGACTCTTGATAACGGAAATCACTTCATAGTTCATTTCCCCGAGAATCTTACAATGTCATCTCGTCAATTTGCGTTGCGCCTTTTTCTTCTCAGGTATCCTAAGTCTGAGGTATCCTGACACCAATCGGATCTGAATCTCGGTCAGATATGATGGTTGGGACAACTTTCCAAGAGTTATGATGTTGGTCCTTTGATGACCTGGTAACATGATGTCATGCCTAGCACCCCCCCCCCCCCGGCTGGAGGACCTATCATTATAGATTCCTTTTCAGCAAGGTTATCCATTCATCCATGAGGAAATTGTAAGACTTATTC
>NC_041387.1:77724686-77726527 GCF_002162155.2 Triticum dicoccoides
CTTCCTCTTGCTCCTCGCACCGTCCCGTAGTCGTGCACGTGCCGCCCGGTGCTCGTGCTCGCGGTGAGCACGCGCGCACCCGCGCGCCCCGTCGCGCCCGTTGTCGCTCGTGCCACCTGCGGCTGTTGCCGCCCACGCCGCCGTCCCGCTCCGCCTGCAGCCCCCGTGCACTACTCCTGCCTTCCCCGCCGACGACCGCCGGGCCCGCACCTCGCCGAGACCACGTGCGTGGCGTCCCGGTACCTCGCCGCCCCTGGCTGCCTCCTTGTCGCCGGCGGCAGCGCCACTGGCCGCGCCCGAGGCCATCGCTTGGGCTTGCCCCGGTGGGCGCTCGTGGCCGTCCCGTGAGCCCGCGCGCCCACACGCCCATAACCACTAAGGCCCCTATGGGCCTATGACAAACGGGGCCCACGCCCAGAACGAAAATTAAAAAAAAGAGAATTAAAAAAAATATAATAAGTAAATAATTAATAATAAAATTAATGAATTAATTAATTAATTAACTAATTAATTAACTTAATTAATTCTGATTAAATTAACTAAATAAGATTAATTAACCTAATTAACTAATTAACTTAGTTAACTAAAACAGTGTATGACATGCGGGACCCACACGTCAGATTGACCCAGTCAACTCCCTGTTGACTGCTGACGTCATGCTGACGTCATGATGACGTCAGCATACACTATTCTGGATAATGTTTGAATTAAATAGTTAAATAAATTCTAAAAATTAATAAAATCTTTAGAAAATCATATCTTTTAATCCGTAACTCGGATTAAAATATTTTCAACATGAAAGTTGCTCAGAACGACGAGACAAATCCGGATACGCAGTCCGTTCGTCCACCACACGCCTCTAACCTATCGAACCTGCAAACTTTCCTCTCCGGTTCATTTGTCTGACAGACGTCCGGAACCGGAAAAACTTCCCCGGATGTTTTCCCCCCCTTCACGGGTATCACCTACTACCGCGTTAGGGCACACCGAACACCGCATATTGCCTTGTTATATTTTGTGATGCTTTGTTTGCTCTGTATTCATTATTTCTTCCCCCTCTTCTCTCCGGTAGACTACGAGACCGACGCTGCTGCTGACCAGTTCGACTACGGAGTTGACGACCCCTCTCTCTTGCCAGAGCAACCAGGCAAGCCCCCCCCCCTTGATCACCAGATATCGCCTATTCTCCTCTATACTGCTTGCATTAGAGTAGTGTAGCATGTTACTGCTTTCGTTAATCCTAGTCTGATGCATAGCCTGACATTGTCGCTACATCTGTTGATACCTTACCTGCAATCCTAAATGCTTAGTATAGGATGCTAGTTTATCATCATTGGCCCTACATTCTTGTCAGTCTGCCTTGCTATACTATCGGGCTGTGATCACTCGGGGGGTGATCACGGGTATATACCATACATACATACATACTATACAGATGGTGACTAAAGTCGGGTCAGCTCATTGAGTACCCGCAAGTGATTCTGACGAGGGGGCTGAAAGGACAGGTGGCTCCATCCCGGTAGAGGTGGGCCTGGGTTCCCGACGGCCCCCGACTGTTACTTGTGGCGGAGCGGCAGGGCAGGTTGAGACCGCCTAGGAGAGAGGTGGGCCTGGCCCTGTTCGGCGTTCGCGGACACTTAACACGCTTAACGAGATCTTGGTATTTGATCTGAGTCTGGCTACGAGCCTATACGCACTAACCATCTACGTGGGAGTAGTTATGGGTATCCCGACGTCGTGGTATCAGCCGAAGCACTTCAGACGTCAGCGACGGAGCGGCGCGCGCCGAATTGGACTGGAACGCCACTAGGCTAGGTCTGCTTTCGGCCGCCCACGCAACG
>NC_041387.1:77726889-77907129 GCF_002162155.2 Triticum dicoccoides
GCAGGTGTGCTCAGGGCGATGGGCCCAGACCCCTGCGCGCTTAGGTTTAGACCGGCGTGCTGGCCTCTCTGTTTTGCCTAGGTGGGGCTGCGACGTGTTGATCTTCCGCGGCCGGGCATGACCCAGGAAAGTGTGTCCGGCCAAATGGGATCGAGCGTGTTGGGCTATGTGGTGCACCCCTGCAGGGAAGTTAATCTATTCGAATAGCCGTGATCTTCGGTAACAGGACGACTTGGAGTTGTACCTTGACCTTATGACAACTAGAACCGGATACTTAATAAAACACACCCTTCCAAGTTCCACAGATAACCCGGTGATCGCTTTTCCGCAGGGCGACGAGGAGAGGATCGCCGGGTAGGATTAGGCTATGCGATGCTACTGGAGATGCTACTTGGAGATGCTACTTGGAGGACTTCAACCTACTCTCTCCTACATGCTGCAAGACGGAGGCTGCGAGAAGCGTAGTCTTCGACAGGATTAGCTATCCCCCTCTTATTCTGGCATTCTGCAGTTCAGTCCACTGATATGGCCTCCTTACACATATACCCATGCATATGTAGTGTAGCTCCTTGCTTGCGAGTACTTTGGATGAGTACTCACGGTTGCTTTTCTCCCTCTTTTCCCCTTTCCCTTCTACCTGGTTGTCGCAACCAGATGCTGGAGTTCAGGAGCCAGACGCCACCGTCGACGACTACTACTACACTGGAGGTGCCTACTACTTCGTGCAGGCTGCTGACGACGTCTAAGGAGTAGTTTAGGAGGATCCCAGGCAGGAGGCCTGCGCCTCTTTCGATCTGTATCCCTGTTTGTGCTAGCCTTCTTAAGGCAAACTTGTTTAACTTATGTCTGTTTTCAGATATTGTTGCTTCCGCTGACTCGTCTATGATCGAGCACTTGTATTCGAGCCCTCGAGGCCCCTGGCTTGTATTATGATGCTTGTATGACTTATTTTTATTTGTAGAGTTGTGTTGTGATATCTTCCCGTGAGTCCCTGATCTTGATCGTACACATTTGCGTGCATGATTAGTGTACGATTGGATCGGGGGCGTCACAATACTGTCACCGTGACTAGCCCGCACTTTCCCGGTAGGTACATATTTAGTGCTGCAAAAATAGGCTTGCTACGGAAATTAAATGGCATACACATTCAAATCCTATGGGATTCCGTCCGTTTGATTGCGTCACACGAAAAACAAACAATTATTTCTAAGAGGATTGAGGAACTCTTTGATTCGTAGAATTGTAAAACCGCGGGATTAAAGTGCCACGGCCATTCAAACCATAACTATTTTTTGTTGTTTGATTGCGGCACGGGATTATTTCTAAGTGGTTTGAGTGAATGCTACAATTCCTATCAAAGGGAGTGTAAAGAGATCGTCGGCGGAAAATCCAATATAGTTCAATCCTACAAATCAACTAGATAATGTTGGAAAAATCTTAATAATTTCAATCCTCTAAAAGTCTTACGCAAATCCTTTGAATCAAATAGGCATGGGGTGGAACCTAAATTTCCTACGAAATGTAGGGAAAATGAATTGGGCCTCTTTGATTCATATTTTTTAGGAGATATGGGTAGCTTTCTTGGGTATTTAATCAGGTGGGCGGATATGAGATATTAGGGAGTTATAACTTAGGTGGACGTGGAGCGTCATTTAGACGCATGTATGTTTAACTATACGGTGGAGGGGTTCTTTCCCCACCCTCTCTTCAATAATATATGATACGCACACTCGTGCGTATTTGAAAAAAAGGTTTTGTAGGGTTTTTAAAAATTAGGGGATTGAAGAAAATACATTATTAGGGTGGCATGTGATCCTACATGATTATAAAACAACAAGATTTTGGATCAAAGATTGTAATGCCATGGAAAAAACAAAGGAATTATGAACAGGGATTTGAGTGTATGAAATTTTCCTCAGAAATAGAGTGCAAAACAATCCATATAGAGGATACAAGTCCTAACAAAATCCTGAGAAATTCCTTTGAATCAAAGGAGGATTTTTTAAGTATTGAATCATATGAATTAAACAACCTATATAGGAAAAACTCGTAAGGGTTCCAAGTCTTCAAAATTCTTATGGATATCTTTTCAATCATAGAGGCCCTCAAGCATGATGATTTCCAATGGAATTTGCACAAGAATAGGTGTTCTTATGTTAACTCTTTACATCTTGCCCTCTGTATATTGTGGTGCACTAATAAAAAATGGAAACGATGTTGTTAACATTTTATTTTGAAAATACACAAAAAGTGTAATCTTAAGAAGGGACGATCTTGCTCTTAAATTGGCATGGAAGTAAACAATGTTGATTTTGTTCTAAATATGAAACAATCAACTACCTTTCATGTGAGTGTAATTTTTCTCGTTGTGCATGGTTCATCATCCAGATTGCTTCCAATTTCTATATCCGCAATGGAGTGTTACCATATGTTTGGTAATTGGTTGTGCGACAATGATATGAAACTTCGAACCCTGATCTTGCCAAGGGTGTCGGCATAATGATGGTCATCATGGCTGTGTAGAAATGATGTGACCTTTTTAAACCGAAAAATCCTTCACTCAAGGTTATCAACTAATACACGAACTAACTCTGAACTTTGTGATTTCTTCAATAGTTGGGGCACCAAGAGTTCTTTATGGCTAGTTGTATTCAAACACAGTGGATAACCAATGAGTTGTTCACATCATGGATGGTGGTGCATTTTTTGGATCGGTCCTCCATTACTATAGGTTTCCTTCTCCTTTTGATTTAGACTACTCATTTTCAATAAGGTTTTCACCAATTTTTCCATTGGTTGGGTGATGCTACTCAATATTTTCATTAGAAGTTTCAACTGCTCAAAATTGCCATCCTTCTGTTAAGCATGTGCTCAAGAATGCCACTCGCAATGTCACCATTTGATCAAAGGCCATTGGCCAAGGCAAAGTGACCAAAATACCCCTTGACCTTAGTATTCATCATTCCCTGTACAACTCATTATAACCCGTGGTCCAAATTTTTAGCATGTAAAGAATGAAATTAGAAGAAAAAATAGCTTCACACTCCGGTGATCGAATCCATGCATGTCGTTATTTTACCTTCTAATTTAGTTCTCTATGTGCTGACAACTAGGACCCACAGGTTCTAGGGAAACGCTGACATGTGGGTTATAGGGATATTTTGGTCACTTCGCCCTAGTCAATGTCCTTAGGCCAAATGGTAACAATGTTGTGTGGCATTTTTTAGCATAGCTTGATGGAGGGATGGCAATTTTTGGTAGTTGAAACTTCTAGTGGCAAAATTGAGTAGTGTGACACAACTAGTGGCAAACTAGTAAAAGACCTTTGTAATAAGTCGATGTAATAAGTATATTGCATAGGATGTGTGTAAAATTTGATACATAGCAACACAGTTTGTGTGTTTTATGCTATAGCTACACTGGTTGTTGGACCATATGAAAACACAGGAACAACATTATATTTTACCATAAACCTAGAGATATGTCTTATGCTATAAGCTACTTTAAATAATAGTTTGTGACAATTATGAAGAAAGCCAAACCTAGCCTGAAGGGAGGGATGCAAGCATGGTTAGACACATTGTAACTGTAGAATTCCTACATACATCAGTATGTTGTACATCCATATGTATATGGCACCACCATTATTAATGAAAAAGGAGTTACAGTAGGGGTTTTCCCTATTGTTTTTTCTTAAAAAAGGTTGTTTCTGAAGTCTTGTTGGTTGTATCGCCTTGATGTTACTTACCGAGTCAAAGTAACCCCCTTTAAAAAAAGATGCCACTTTGTTATCCTCACATTAGGAGAACTCCATAAAATGAGTAAAATACCCTTTTTGCCCCTTCATTGCACTCCTAATATAATTTTCTCTGTCCTAAATATACAATAATACGCACTATACCATTTGGTAAAAAAATATTTTGCATAGAGTGTTTTCATTTTTAGCACTTTTAAAAGACATGCACCTTGTTTTGCTCTCATATATTGGGGCTAGAATTCGAGAATTGGAGTTGGGTTATATAAATGAGTGTTTGGATGCCACGAGAATTGGAACTATTAATTCTAAACCCAATTTCACCAAGTTGGATATAACTAAGACAATTCTTACTACCAAGGAAGACTCAAATGGATTTGCGGGTCTGGTGCATATTGGGACCAAGATACAAATAATTGTTCCTCCATGCACCAAGTTACATTACAAAATTCGAATTTGGGAAAGCATCTATAACAAGTGGGACCCATTTGCATGTTTTAGTACGCTAATAAGCTCCAGTTAGCTCTTGGCACATGGACAATGCCCATCAGATTTCAAATGATTTCATAGAACTATATATTTTGAGTGTGAGGTTGAAAATTCAAATGTTGAACTTTTATTAAATCCTGCATGCAACACACTTGCAAGGTCCGGTCTTCCAATATGCTCAAAGTATATCATTTTCCTGTTAACAATATTGATCAAACTTTAGCTTTTCTCAAGCAAAGTATAAGTGTGGCCAGAACTTTCAAATTTGAAATGGCAAAAGTTTTACAAACAAATAGCATCAATTTTCATGTGACGTCACACCATAATGAAATTGGATCTTTCAAAGTTAAGTTTTGGTTTTCTTAGAGATAAATAAGGTGTTAGATCTTTTATTTCATTTATGAAGCTCTACTAATCGAAAGTTAATCGAATGATACGGACGAAACTGAAGATCCTTATCTCGTGATATGCATTGAATCATGGAGTTTCTAATCTCAAGCTCAAAGGCTCCCTTGTGAACATTAAAAAAGGGTAAAAAAATTCAAAATTTTCTAATAGTTTGGCAACAAACATTTTTCGATGTTATACATGTGTGCAAAATTTTGTGAAGGAAAAATCATTAATAATGCTCGAAAAAATCAATGCTCCAAAACAATTATTTTTAAAGCATTTTGGAGCACTGGTTTCTTTTTGATAGGAGGATTACATTTTTTCTTCATGAAAATTTGCAGATATGTAGAACACTCAACAAACTTTGTCGCCAAAAGAAACATTTTTATTTTTTCACTTTTTTTATTTCGCTATTCATGTTGGGTGCATTTGAACTTGGGAGCTGAAGAGTACTTTCATATAATAATCCTTTTGCCGGAAACAAGGAGGAAACTTAAGTTGTTATGGATTGAAATGTAGGGAATTATCAAATTGTTATATGCAAACTAGAAGTGGCCACTAAAAAAGGAGGCCTAAACTAAGCTCTCTATATATTCTGTGTGGCTACCATTGCAATAGAAATCTTTATTTGACAATTTAGCTCATTAAATCAAGGAAGTTTGTTAACCTGCACCACTTTTCATGTTTAGGGCATTTTAGCTGGCAATTTTTTGCATGGACATTTTAGCTTGGATTTCAACTTTACAAAAAAAATTGTCCAGTGACTTATCATCGATCCTGACAATGGTACAGGAGGTACATATTACTTGTAGTCAAAGGGACGTCACGTCAGGAGACTAGGTGGTATTGGACATAAATAAGATGCACACAATTTACCCAGGTTCAGGCCCTCGAGGAGGGTAAAACCCCTACATTCTGGCTTGCTCTTTCCTTATATATGTATAGAATATAAAAAGACTACAATATCGAGGGTGGGAGTCGACAAGTCAGGGTCACTTGACGAGTGCTCATGATGGTGGATATTCGGACGTTAAGCAATGGAATCCTTCTACGTGATATATGCTAAACTTTGTACAGGGAGATGTCCCCCTCTATGATTCCCCCAAACACCCTTTTATATAGCACTAGTTATGGACTACTTCCATGTCGGTCTGTCGGAGTGTGTAGAGATAGGAATCAGACCTGGTGGTGGTTTACAACACGTTTATCCACTTTTTTCCTATCCGTAGAGTGTTTCCAAGTTCCCTTAGCGTCGAATGATGGTAAGCCTCATCATGAGACAGATGTGATACTTTCGTCGTCAGTGGGGTGTCCTGGGCTTTGCGAGGCCCACCTTGATGTCGAAGGGAGGCAAGCCGACATCTGATTTGACTTATCATTGACAATTTTATTTCATGCATATAGCATTACAAAGGCCGTGAAAGTGTCATCGTTTAAAAAAACCGAGTACATAGTCAAGGTAATTGCTCAATGACATTGAGTACTTGTACTATTTTTTGGGTGAAAATTGATTGAATTTCTAAATTTATGGTGTGTTTCCCTAATGCCTTATTCATGATGTCTCATGGCTATGATTTGTCGTCTTCAATGATGTTGTGACAAGTATGTTTATTGTTTATGATTTGAGTGACCTAATAATTATGGTACATAGTTACTATGAGGGTGATGGGAGGTTTAGTGGTATTATGTTTATTTTTATTAGTTTATAAATTACTTTTAATAAAAATATCTCCATAATCAACCAATAAATTATCATATAACTATTCTAGTAGGATCTATGTAAATTTTCCAATAAGAGATAAAAGAATGCATACAATTTGCTCTAAGGGTGTTATGGTGTTGGGACTCACTAGCTAGCCAAGGCATGGTGGCGGTCATCCGGGTAATAGAGGAGGAAAAGATGGTGACATATGCAAAGGGGGAGTAGCCATGGCAAAGAGGTGCTTGGTGCTGGGAGGAAAACACTACCTTGCACTACACGGCGACGATGCCAGGGGTCTTTTTGTTGGGGAACGTAGTAATTTCAAAAAAATTCCTACACACACGCAAGATCATGGTCATGTATAGCAACGAGATGGGAGAGTGTTGTCTATGTACCCTCATAGACCGTAAGCGGAAGCGTTATGACAACGCGGTTGATGTAGTCGTACGTCTTCACGATCCGACCGATCCAAGCACCGAACGTACGGCACCTCCGAGTTCAGCACACGTTCAGCTCGATGACGATCCCCGGACTCTGATCCAGCAGGGTGTCGGGGATGAGTTCCGTCAGCACGACGGCGTGGTGACGATGATGATGTTCTACCGATGCAGGGCTTCGCCTAAGCACCGCAACGATATGACCGAGGTGGCATATGGTGGAGGGGGGCACCGCACACGGCTAAGGAACGATCACGAAGATCAACTTGTGTGTCTTGGGGTGCCCCCCTGCCCCCGTATATAAAGGAGCAAGGGGGGAGGCCGGCCGGCCCTAGGGGGCGCGCCAAGGAGGGGGGAATCCTCCTCCTAGTGGGAGTAGGATTCCCCTTTCCTAGTCCCACTAGGAAGGAGGAAGGGGGAAGGAAAGAGAGGGAGAAGGAGAGGGAAAGAGGGGCCGCGTCCCCCCTCCCTTGTCCAATTCGGACTCCCCATGGGGGGGCGCGCCACCTCCTGGGCTGCTGCCCTGTCTCTCCCCTCAGGCCCACTAAGGCCCACTACTTCCCCGGGGGGTTCCGGTAACCCCTCCGGCACTCCAGTTTTCTCCGAAATCACCCGGAACAATTCTGATGTCCGAATAAAGTCGTCCAATATATCAATCTTTATGTCTCGACCATTTTGAGACTCCTTGTCATGTCCGTGATCACATCCGGGACCCCAAACAACCTTCGGTACATCAAAACATATAAACTCATAATAAAATTGTCATCGTAACGTTAAGCGTGCGGACCCTACGGGTTCGAGAACTATGCAGACATGACCTAGAACTGTTTCCGGTCAATAACCAATAGCGGAACCTGGATGTTCATATTGGCTCCTACATATTCTACGAAGATCTTTATCGGTCAAATCGCATAACAACATACGTTGTTCCCTTTGTCATCGGTATGTTACTTGTCCGAGATTGGATCGTCGGTATCTCAATACGTAGTTCAATCTCGTTACTGGCAAGTCTCTTTACTCGTTCCATAATACATCATCTCACAACTAACTCATTAATTGCAATGCTTGCAAGGCTTTAAGTGATGTGCATTACCGAGAGGGCCCAGAGATACCTCTCCGACAATCGGAGTGACAAATCCTAATCTCGAAATACACCAACCCAACAAATACCTTCGGAGACACCTGTAGAGCACCTTTATAATCACCCAGTTACGTTGTGACGTTTGGTAGCACACAAAGTGTTCCTCCGGTAAACGGGAGTTGCATAATCTCATAGTCATAGGAACATGTATAAGTCATGAAGAAAGCAATAGCATAAAACTAAATGATCAAGTGCTAAGCTAACGGAATGGGTCAAGTCAATCACATAATTCTCCTAATGATGTGATCCCGTTAATCAAATGACAACACATGTCTATGGTCAGGAAACATAACCATCTTTGATCAACAAGCTAGTCAAGTAGAGGCATACTAGTGACACTCTGTTTGTCTATGTATTCACACAAGTATTATGTTTCCGGTTAATACAATTCTAGCATGAATAATAAACATTTATCATGATATAAGGAAATAAATAATAACTTTATTATTGCCTCTAGGGCATATTTCCTTCAGTCTCCCACTTGCACTAGAGTCAATAATCTAGATTACACAGTGATGATTTTAACACCCATGGAGTCTTGGTGTTGATCATGTTTTGCTCGTGGAAGAGGCTTAGTCAGTGGGTCTGCGACATTCAGATCCGTATGTATCTTGCAAATTTCTATGTCTCCCACCTGGACTAGATCCCGGATGGAATTGAAGCGTCTCTTGATGTGCTTGGTTCTCTTGTGAAATCTGGATTCCTTCGCCAAGGCAATTGCACCAGTATTGTCACAAAAGATTTTCATTGGACCCGATGCACTAGGTATGACACCTAGATCGGATATGAACTCCTTCATCCAGACTCCTTCATTTGCTGCTTCCGAAGCAGCTATGTACTCCGCTTCACATGTAGATCCCGCTACGATGCTTTGTTTAGAACTGCACCAACTGACAGCTCCACCGTTTAATATAAATACGTATCCGGTTTGCGATTTAGAATCGTCCGGATCAGTGTCAAAGCTTGCATCGACGTAACCCTTTACGACAAGCTCTTTGTCACCTCCATAAACGAGAAACATATCCTTAGTCCTTTTCAGGTATTTCAGGATGTTCTTGACCGCTGTCCAGTGATCCACTCCTGGATTACTTTGGTACCTCCCTGCAAGACTTATAGCAAGCCACACATCAGGTCTGGTACACAGCATTGCATACATGATAGAGCCTATGGCTGAAGCATAGGGAACATCTTTCATTTTCTCTCTATCTTCTGCAGTGGTCGGGCTTTGAGTCTTACTCAACTTCACACCTTGTAACACAGGCAAGAACCCTTTCTTTGCTTGATCCATTTTGAACTTTTTCAAAACTTTGTCAAGGTATGTATTTTGTGAAAGTCCAATTAAGCGTCTTAATCTATCTCTATAGATCTTAATGCCCAATATGTAAGCAGCTTCACCAAGGTCTTTCATTGAAAAACTCTTAGTCAAGTATCCTTTTATGCTATCCAGAAATTCTATATCATTTCCAATCAGCAATATGTCATCCACTTATAATATCAGAAATGCTACAGAGCTCCCACTCACTTTCTTGTAAATACAGGCTTCTCCAAAAGTCTGTACAAAACCAAATGCTTTGATCACACTATCAAAACGTTTATTCCAACTCCGAGAGGCTTGCACCAGTCCATAAATGGATCGCTGGAGCTTGCACACTTTGTTAGCTCCCTTTGGATCGACAAAACCTTCTGGCTGTATCATATACAACTCTTCTTCCAGAAACCCGTTCAGGAATGCAGTTTTGACATCCATCTGCCATATTTCATAATCATAAAATGCGGCAATCGCTAACATGATTCGGACAGACTTAAGCATCGCTACGGGTGAAAAGGTCTCATCGTAGTCAATCCCTTGAACTTGTCGAAAACCTTTTGCGACAAGTCGAGCTTTGTAGACAGTAACATTACCGTCAGCGTCAGTCTTCTTCTTAAAGATCCACTTATTTTCAATTGCTTGCCGATCATTGGGCAAGTCAACCAAAGTCCACACTTTGTTCTCATACATGGATCCCATCTCAGATTTCATGGCCTCAAGCCATTTTGCGAAATCTGGGCTCACCATCGCTTCTTCATAGTTCGTAGGTTCATCATGGTCTAGTAACATGACTTCCAGAACAGGATTACCGTACCACTCTGGTGCGGTTTTTATTCTGGTTGATCTACGAGGTTCAGTAACAACTTGATCTGAAATTTCATGATCATCATCATTAACTTCCTCACTAATTGGTGTAGACGTCACAGGAACCGGTTTCTGTGATGAACCACTTTCCAATAAGGGAGCAGGTATAGTTACCTCATCAAGTTCTATTTTCCTCCCACTCACTTCTTTTGAGAGAAACTCCTTCTCTAGAAAGGATCCATTCTTAGCAACAAATGTCTTCCCTTCGGATCTGTGATAGAAGGTGTACCCAACTGTCTCCTTTGGGTATCCTATGAAGACACATTTTTCCGATTTGGGTTCGAGCTTATCAGGTTGAAGTTTTTTCACATAAGCATCGCAGCCCCAAACTTTCAGAAACGACAGCTTTGGTTTCTTGCCAAACCATAATTCATAAGGAGTTGTCTCAACGGATTTTGATGGTGCCCTATTTAACGTGAATGCGGCCGTCTCTAAAGCATAACCCCAAAACGATAGAGGTAAATCGGTAAGAGACATCATAGATCGCACCATATCTAGTAAAGTATGATTACGACGTTCGGACACACCATTACGTTGTGGTGTTCCAGGTGGCATAAGTTGCGAAACTATTCCGCATTGTTTCAAATATAAACCAAACTCGTAACTCAAATATTCTCCTCCACGATCAGATCGTAGAAACTTTATTTTCTTGTTACGATGATTTTCAACTTCACTCTGAAATTCTTTGAACTTTTCAAATGTTTCAGATTTATGCTTCATTAAGTAGATATACCCATATCTGCTTAAATCATCTGTGAAGGTGAGAAAATAACGATATCCGCCACGAGCTTCAACATTCATCGGACCACATACATCTGCATGTATGATTTCCAACAAATCTGTTGCTCTCTCCATAGTACCGGAGAACGGCGTTTTACTCATCTTGCCCATGAGGCATGGTTCGCAAGTACCAAGTGATTCATAATCAAGTGGTTCCAAAAGTCCATCAGTATGGAGTTTCTTCATGCGCTTTACACCAATATGACCTAAACGGCAGTGCCACAAATAAGTTGCACTATCATTATCAACTCTGCATCTTTTGGCTTCAACATTATGAATATGTGTATTACTACTATCGAGATTCATCAAAAATAGACCACTCTTTAAGGGTGCATGACCATAAAAGATATTACTCATATACATAGAACAACCATTATTCTCTGTTTTAAATGAATAACCATCTCGCATCAAACAAGATTCAAATATAATGTTCATGCTTAACGCTGGCACCAAATAACAATTATTCAGGTCTAAAACTAATCCCGAAGGTAGTTGTAGAGGTAGCGTGCCAACCGCGATCACATCGACTTTGGAACCATTTACCACGCGCATCGTCACCTCGTCCTTGCCCAGTGTTCGCTTATTCCGTAGTCCCTGTTTCGAGTTGCAAATATTAGCAACAAAACCAGTATGAAATACCCAGGTGCTACTGCGAGCTCTAGTAAGGTACACATCAATAACATGTATATCACATATACCTTTGTTCACCTTGCCATCCTTTTTATCCGCCAAATACTTGGGGCAGTTCCGCTTCCAGTGACCAGCTTGCTTGCAGTAGAAGCACTCAGTTTCAGGCTTAGGTCCAGACTTGGGTTTCTTCTCTTGAGCAGCAACTTGTTTGTTGTTCTTCTTGAAGTTCCCCTTCTTCTTCCCTTTGCCCTTTTTCTTGAAACTAGTGGTCTTGTTGACCATCAACACTTGATGCTCCTTCTTGATTTCTACCCCCGCAGCTTTTAGCATTGCGAAGAGCTCGGGAATTGTCTTGTTCATCCCTTGCGTATTATAGTTCATCATGAAGCTCTTGTAGCTTGGTGGCAGTGATTGGAGAATTCTGTCAATGACGCTATCATCCGGAAGATTAACTCCCATTTGAATCAAGTGATTATTATACCCAGACATTTTGAGTATATGCTCACTGACAGAACTATTCTCCTCCATCTTGCAGCTATAGAACTTATTGGAGACTTCATATCTCTCAATCCGGGCATTTGCTTGAAATATTAACTTCAACTCCTGGAACATCTCATATGCTCCATGACGTTCAAAACGTCGTTGAAGACCCGGTTCTAAGCCATAAAGCATGGCACACTGAACTATTGAGTAGTCATTAGCTTTGCTCTGCCAGACGTTCATAACATCTGGTGTTGCTCCTGCAGCAGGCCTGGCACCCAGCGGTGCTTCCAGGACGTAATTCTTCTGTGCAGCAATGAGGATAATCCTCAAGTTACGGACCCAGTCCGTGTAATTGCTACCATCATCTTTCAACTTTGCTTTCTCAAGGAACGCATTAAAATTCAACGGAACAACAACACGAGCCATCTACCTACAACAAACATAGATAATCAAAATACTATCAGGTACTAAGTTCATGATAAATTTAAGTTCAATTAATCATATACGTAAGAACTCCCACTCAGACAGACATCTTTCTAGTCATCTAAGTGATCACGTGATCCAAATCAACTAAACCATAACCGATCATCACATGAGATGGAGTAGTTTTCAATGGTGAACATCATTATGTTGACCATATCTACTATATGATTCACGTTCGACCTTTCGGTCTCCGTGTTCCGAGGCCATATCTGCATATGCTAGGCTCGTCAAGTTTAACCTGAGTATTATGCGTGTGCAAAAATGGCTTGCACCCATTGTAGATGGACGTTGAGCTTATCACACCCGATCATCACGTGGTGTCTGGGCACGACGAACTTTGGCAACGGTGCATACTAAGGAGAACACTTCTTGATAATTTAGTGAGAGATCATCATAAAATGCTACCGTCAATCAAAGCAAGATAAGATGCATAAAGGATAAACATCACATGCAATCAATATAAGTGATATGATATGGCCATCATCATCTTGTGCTTGTGATCTCCATCTCCGAAGCACCGTCATGATCACCATCATCACCAGCGCGACACCTTGATCTCCATCGTAGCATCATTGTCGTCTCGCCAATCTTATGCTTCTACGACTATCGCTACCGCTTAGTGATAAAGTAAAGCATTACAGGGCGATTGCATTGCATACAATAAAGCGACAACCATATGGCTCCTGCCAGTTGCCGATAACTCGGTTACAAAATATGATCATCTCATACAATAAAATATAGCATCACGTCTTGACCATATCACATCACAACATGCCCTGCAAAAACAAGTTAGACGTCCTCTACTTTGTTGTTGCAAATTTTACGTGGCTGCTACGGGCTTAGCAAGAACCGTTCTTACCTACGCATCAAAACCACAACGATAGTTTGTCAAGTTGGTGCTGTTTTACCCTTCGCAAGGACCAGGCGTAGCCACACTCGGTTCAACTAAAGTTGGAGAAACTGACACCCACCAGCCACCTGTGTGCAAAGCACGTCAGTAGAACCAGTCTCGCGTAAGCATACGCGTAATGTCGGTCCGGGCCGCTTCATCCAACAATACCGCCGAACAAAAGTATGACATGCTGGTAAGCAGTATGACTTATATCGCCCACAACTCACTTGTGTTCTACTCGTGCATATAACATCAACGCATAAAACCTAGGCTCGGATACCACTGTTGGGGAACGTAGTAATTTCAAAAAATTTCCTACGCACATGCAAGATCATGGTGATGTATAGCAACGAGATGGGAGAGTGTTGTCCACGTACCCTCGTAGACCGTAAGCGGAAGCGTTATGACAACACGGTTGATGTAGTCGTACGTCTTCACGATCCGACCGATCCAAGCACCGAACGTACGACACCTCCGAGTTCAGCACATGTTCAGCTCGATGACGATCCCCGGACTCCGATCCAGCAGGGTGTCGGGGATGAGTTCCGTCAGCACGACGGCATGGTGACGATGATGATGTTCTACCGATGCAGGGCTTCGCCTAAGCACCGCAAAGATATGACCGAGGTGGAATATGGTGGAGGGGAGCACCGCACACGGCTAAGGAACGATCACGAAGATCAACTTGTGTGTCTTGGGGTGCCCCCCTGCCCCCGTATATAAAGGAGCAAGGGGGGAGGCCGGCCGGCCCTAGGGGGCGCGCCAAGGAGGGGGGAATCCTCCTCCTAGTGGGAGTAGGATTCCCCTTTCCTAGTCCCACTAGGAAGGAGGAAGGGGGAAGGAAAGAGAGGGAGAGGGAGAGGGAAAGAGGGGCCGCCCCCCTCCCTTGTCCAATTCGGACTCCCCATGGGGGGGCGCGCCACCTCCTGGGCTGCTGCCCTCTCTCTCCCATCAGGCCCACTAAGGCCCAATACTTCCCCGGGGGGTTCCGGTAACCCCTTCGGCACTCCGGTTTTCTCCGAAATCACCCGGAACAATTCCGGTGTCCGAATAAAGTCGTCCAATATATCAATCTTTATGTCTCGACCATTTCGAGACTCCTCGTCATGTCCGTGATCACATCCGGGACCCCGAACAACCTTCGGTACATCAAAACATATAAACTCATAATAAAATTGTCATCGTAACGTTAAGCGTGCGGACCCTATGGGTTCGAGAACTATGCAGACATGACCTAGAACTATTTCCGGTCAATAACCAATAGCGGAACCTGGATGCTCATATTGGCTCCTACACATTCTACGAAGATCTTTATCGGTCAAACCGCATAACAACATACGTTGTTCCCTTTGTCATCGGTATGTTACTTGTCCGAGATTCAATCGTCGGTATCTCAATACCTAGTTCAATCTCGTTACCGGCAAGTCTCTTTACTCGTTCCGTAATACATCATCTCACAACTAACTCATTAGTTGCAATGCTTACAAGGCTTTATGTGATGTGCATTACCGAGAGGGCCCAGAGATACCTCTCCGACAATCGGAGTGACAAATCCTAATCTCGAAATACGCCAACCCAACAAATACCTGCGGAGACACCTGTAGAGCACCTTTATAATCACCCAGTTACGTTGTGACGTTTGGTAGCACACAAAGTGTTCCTCCGGTAAACGGGAGTTGCATAATCTCATAGTCATAGGAACATGTATAAGTCATGAAGAAAGCAATAGCAGAAAACTAAATGATCAAGTGCTAAGCTAACGGAATGGGTCAAGTCAATCACATCATTCTCCTAATGATGTGATCCCGTTAATCAAATGACAACACATGTCTATGGTCAGGAAACATAACCATCTTTGATCAACGAGCTAGTCAAGTAGAGGCATACTAGTGACACTCTGTTTGTCTATGTATTCACACAAGTATTATGTTTCTGGTTAATACAATTCTAGCATGAATAATAAACATTTATCATGATATAAGGAAATAAATAATAACTTTATTATTGCCTCTAGGGCATATTTCCTTCACTTTTAGTCTAAACATGATCATACCGTAGGTCGGGCTTGGCAAAGCCCGAAGTGAAAAGCTCAAGCCTGAGCCCATCCCGGCTTGAAGCACTCGAACAATTCCATTTATCGATTAAGATAGTTATTTTTAGCTTGAAAACTCGAACAATGCCCACAATACCTGACAAACGTTCCCCGAGAGGGGTTGGCATTTCAAACGTTTTAGATGGCAATTATAGTTGTATGGGGTTGGCAGCTTTTTCAGAAACGCATGTCAATTCTTGGGAAGAACATAAATTGTGTGGCAAAAAAGACAGTATTTGCCATCTCCTACCAGGTAAAGTTGCCACAAAAAATGTTTGCTTGTGATCCCCTTCCCAACCGACATTCGACAATTATCGTTACTGATAAAAATCATTGTTCAAGATATCTCTTACCGTCTACTGCTTGGTCGGCTTGGGATTAGAGATTAGTCGAAAATCGGCCGATTAATCAATTTGATCGGTCGACTATTAATCATCATTTTTTTTTTGCAAATCCCAAGTTCCTAGCACTAAAATTTGTTATATTTAACACCAAAACAATATTGAATAGAAGTGCTACCTTGACTTCTTGCCTTTGAATCCCTGAACAATTGAGTGCAAACAACCATCTATGTGTGCTCTAAGCCTTCAAATAACAAATAAATTGTTGAAAGAAAGACACATGTCAAACAATGTCAAGCAAAATAGGAGAACAATAGATGCTACATAACGACATCCACAAAACATAAATAATTATAGTTCTTGCATCGTTGCATGATAAAGCAACACACATATGGCTCCTAGTTCTTGGTTATCTAATTATCTCACAGACACAACCAAAATAAATTCCCAGCAAACAATCGTATAATACACATAGTGCTAAGAAGGCCTTATTTATCGGTAGATTCCCGATAAATTCCTTGTTAGAGTGATAAATCACTCCAACCGATTAATAATGACGATAGCTATAATCTTGTCGATACCTTTTTCGTCATTTCAGGCTTCTAGTGGACTTTTGGGCCGCGTTGCTCATATATGATTAGGTGTTTACTCTAGCCCTCCCTGATTGGCTGAGTCGATCGAGCCAGGGTAGGGCTATAGATGATTTGGATAGGAATCTAGATCGTTGACGAATAATACACGTTCTATAAGTTTCACAATTTTTTCAGTAAACTTCGTTGATCAATGGATGTATATGGTCCCTCGGACAGTCATGCAATTTCAACATGTTTTGGTATATACGTCATATTAGGGATGCAAATTTGTGACCCACACGAAATCGCTGACCCCGAATTTGTAAATTTACTAAAAATGGTTAGGGCACACTATACCTTTTAGGTACCCAGTTGCACCTGGACTAGAGAAACAAGCCCATAGGCCATAGTAGCCCCTCTGAGATGTAAAATATCTCTTCTCACCATTAGGTCAGGTCAGAGTTATCTTAATGCGCGGCGAAACCGTGATCCAAAGCTGCATGAAGGAGCAGGCTGCAGGCGCACATTTTGTTATAGAAATAGATCAGTGAGAGTGTAATCCCAACCACTTCTTTTGTAGCATCTCGCCTAATCCCATTCATCCGCTAGGGAACTCTTGGCGTGGCCAAGCACGCCTACGTTTCTTGTGCAAGCGTACTTAGCGTGAGACAAAGCCACTTGGCCGGGCTAACGTATCTATATAGGGACATAAAAACTACGACCCGCCACTGCCGACAAGGAGACCTAATCAAAATGCATCTCAACACGTTGCAAATAGTCAAAAGGAAACACATGGCCGGCGTATTCTACATACGCGTTGATCTGCCGTTGGTTGTGCAAAATTGATCGAGTCAAAGTGCTATATATTGATAACGAATCTGGAATAACTCGTAGTAGGGTAGGGCCGGGCTAACGTGTCCATAGTAGGGACATAAAGACATATTACGGACAAGGAGACTTTATAAAAATGCATCTTACTAACACGTTGCAAATAGTCAAAAAGAAACCCAACTCGTTGTAGGGTTGATGTGCCATTGGCTGTGCAAAATTGATCGAGTTGAAGTGCTATATATGGATAATTAACTAACTCGTAGCAGGGCAGCAGTAGTAGGGTCACTTAAGATCGCCCAAGCAGTACGAGTCAGTCACCTCTTGAGCGATCTGCAGTTACTGTGTGAGCGAATGAGCGATCTAAAGTTGATACTGCATGAGATGTAAATGACGGGACCGTCTCGAGCTGCATCTGAGCGGTCAAAGTTACCAGTACTACTGTAGCATTATTATCGAGGATCTAGCGACAGAAATGCGATCTCACGCGCGCAAAGCCAAGCCCGTTACTCGCACTGATCCCGGAGACACCATTACTGTGCCGCGAGTAATGTTACACGTACAAACTAGTTACAAAGAGAGTTAATTTGATTGGTCAACAGATGTCGAGGCGGCCCACCCTTGAAAATCCGGAGGGGAGGGGGGGCAAGTTTATGATTGGTTAGTAGATGAAAAAAATTTAATCAGCGTGTAATTGTGTGTAACTCTTTATATATTTAGCATTATTGTTGTGCCGCCGTACTCCAACGTAACTACTCAAAAAGGGAGATCTCACCGTGTCCCTTCAGATCTAGCAACGTATCGGTCCGGATGAGTACCATATTTAACCTGATTCATCCACGCATTGATCGCCAAAGGCCGTGGATGTCGCGATATATAATGCTCGGTTAACTTTTGTACCTATATGCACAGTGCTGCTCTGAGGTCTTAACCATATACTATACGAAACTGTTCAGCTACAGTAGGCCATGTGATCGTTGTTTACACCGAGCAGCCGATGGCACACACAGCGAAGACAGCTGCACAGCACCGATTGAATTGGATCGGACCAGATCAAGTAACGGACGACACGGTCGACGTATGTGTATCGGTACGTCCGTTCACAGTACCGTGCAGGCCGTCTTCGTCTACGTCCTCCCACCAACCCGTCCCCGTCCGTTCCTTTGTGGTACACGTACGGTTGCACGACGAGCAGTAGACTTACTACGAAGTACAACTACTGCTCACAGCGTTAGGACTGGATAAGAGGATCAAGTACTGGAGTAGATAGTAGGAGTAGTAGTGAAAACGAAAAATAAAAGGTGACTATGAGCAATAGCAGTGAAGACCTACGATTTTTGTTAGGCAAACTGAAGCCCTGAAAGAGGGATCTGCTTTATTAATACCAAATCCTAAACAGTGTACAGAGAGGAGTTCCCTAAGGAAAGAAAATGGCTTCAAAAGCCATTTTGAAATTACACGCAGCGGCTTCACTGTAAAGGATAGATCGACTAGACGAATATCCCAAGAGAAACGCTAGGGTTTTTATGAAGAAATCAACGCCACCCTTCTACATTCTAAAACTAATCTAAGATGAAGCCAAACTTTGGGTCACGGCAGGAGCTAGACACCTGAGCATTATCATATGCCACGAGAGTAGTTGTTGTTTCCTTTTGTTGACGGACGGGCTATGTTGTGGAGCCACTATTATGTACTCTAAAACTCTCCTCCTTTATTAATGAATGAGGCAAGTCATTTGCCTCTGTTTCAAAAGAAAAAATATCTGCATGCGGAAGCCTTTTTTGCCAATGCATGAGCAAGGAGATTCACAATCCTTGGGATGTGTGTGACCTTGAAAGAGTTTAGGCACGATGCAATCCCGCAAGTATTAGCCTGATTCTCCAATGTCCTAGATTTTCAAGCAAATTCCTTGCTTCGGCAGCTTCAACCAATCTCCTAGAATCAAAAATTAAAGAAATTAAGTTCCGGTCCAAGGCCTTGACAACCGAAGCAGCTAGAAGCAAGCCCGTAGCTTCTGCATACAAAACAGAAACACATTCGAGGCCGCCGCTTGAGTGAAGATTGAGTGATTAGATTCTTCATTTTTTTAGGAATACTCCAAATGAAGCTTCATGTCCTTCTACGGTGGGATTAAAGGCCACATCAACAAAATCCAGAAGACCTGCAGGTTCCAAAGACAAATTGTGCATTGTATTTTTTTAAATAGGAAAATGATTGTGATCTGGCAATGTGTGGATTTAGCATTGCTTTTGTGGCATAAACTACCTGCAAAGGGATCCAAACTTTCTTTTTGAATAGAAGATTGTTCCAAGCTTTCCAAATATTCAAGAGAAGAGTAAAGAATGTGGCTAGATTTAACTCTGAATGATGAGAATACCTGCTACCATAGATGAAGGATCCTTGATGATTCTCGAAGAAGCCGTAGACACAAGGGATTTATTCACAAGAGATAAATCTATGATGCCCATCCCACCCACATGCATGGGTTTACACATATCTTCCCAATCTCTAAAACATATAGGCTTGGAGTCATTGTCCTTTTGGATCCTAGTCTACCAAAATTTCCTGATAAAAGAGGTAAGCTTTGCAATAGTACATTTGCTCAAAAGAGTAGTTGAGATATAGTAAACTTGCAAAAAGGCAAAGAACTATTTAATGAGAGTGAGTCTACTTGCATGGGAGAGATTGTTGCCCTTGTAGCTATTAAGTTTAGCTTTAAACTTACCAATACCAAAACTATATGCATCAACTCTATTCTTGCTTGGGAGAATAAGGGGGTGCCCAAGATGGAAAAATATTTTTAGTTGAATTCCTAGGTTGATCATTAGTGTGTTTGCTAACCACAATGACAAGTTTATTCTAGTTGGGAGTTTGACTAGACATAACACACAAGTGACCATAAATGCAAGCAATAGTATTAGCATCATCATTATCAGCTCTACTACAAACTATCAAATTGTTGACAAAAAGCGAAGAGTAGATACAGGGACAAGTGGGCCCGGGTGGATAGCTAAATCTAATTTAAGCATAAACAATATGTTTCAGGAAGCTAGCTAAAAGAAATGAGATATTTCTTGAGCAACAATAGTGTTGTTAGCAATGCCCCTACCCCGAATAAAGGCTTGTTAAGATTCTTGAATGAAATCGAGAATAAGATTCTTAAGCCTATTGGCCAAAGTTTTGTAATAATCTTGTAAACAACATTGCAAGGCTAATGGGCCTAAAATCTTGAGGAGTTCTAGCATTGTCTTTTTTGGGGGTGAATGAAATATAGGTTTTGTTTACCTGCGGGCGAAAGTTACCTCAAATATACAAATCTTGAACCAATTTGGTAATGTGATCACCCATACATTTCAAAGCCGAGAGTTAGAAAACCACATTTAGACCATCTGGTCCAAGAGAGGCATTCCTTTCATTCCTTTGAGGGCCTGCAAGATTTCTTACTTGCCTCGGATGGATGGGCCATTAGGCATACCTAAATCTAGATTGCAAGACGTTAAAATATTGGAGAAATAGCTAATGAAGCAAGAGGCAATATCACGAGAAATTTTGAACCATGTTATTATTATTATTATTATTATTATTATTATTATTATAATAATAATAAAAAAGAATCACACTATCTTCCTTCTCCTTTTGAGAACCAAGCAATGGAAATAGGTGGTGTTCTTGTCTCCTTGACTCACCAAATGTCTTTTAGCTCTTTGCCTATAAAATCAATTTAACTTTGCCATGGTACTATTATACAGATCAATGAGGCTGACCTATAAGTGAGGGGGGTGGGGTGGGGATTGTATAGCTTCTAGCTCATTATGTATAGAATCAATTTGTTGTGTAAGATGTAGCTTGCATTTACTCCATTTTTAAAGAGAACTTGCAAGAAAAACAACTCTAACATGGTATGGTTTGTCCTTAGTGCTATCCCAATTATTCATGGTTGTGTCATGAAAATCTTCTTCTAAAAGCCACCAATTTTAAAACTTGAAGGATCTTTTTGTTTTCATAGTGGTTGGCCTAGTAATAGTTAAGATGGGAGCATAGTTGGTGTACTTTATAGATAAACTGTAAATAACAATATTAGGAAAAGCATTTCACCAATCAGCATTAGTAGAGAAGCAATCTAACTTTTCATTAATAGGCATGGAAGTAAAACATTTATTACACCAAGTAAAACTGGACCATGATTACCCATGTATATTACACCCACATCATTTTACATGATTAGAAAATTTGACCATACAACGACGATTTGATACAACAAGACTATTCTTCTCCATGTAATTAAGGATGCCATTGAAATCACCCACACAGTAGATGGGTTTTCTTGGAGTAGAGGACACAAAATCATCGATTAACTTTCATATTCCCCTAGTCTTACAATGATGTGGATCGCCATAGATAGACACACTTAATAGAAACTAAAGTTGTTACTAGTATTCATAATTGACGCTGCACTAGATGCTAATTAGAGTAGGTTATGTCTAGCTTGATGTCATCCTCCACATGACCCAAAGTCATGTAGCTCGGCCTTTCGCAAGAACAACAAAACAATCATAAATAGAAAAATGATTGGCTAGATCATGAGAATTAATCTTAGATGAAAGAATTTCTTTGATGGAAGTTATCTTAGCTTTTGTCGATGACATAATACTGGCAAGATATTGCGTTTTATTATTTCCTAGGGTCCTACAAACCTTTATATAGCTCAAGCTAATTAGATTCATGGCATCTGTGACTCCTTGTCCATCACCAGTTCCAACTACGATGTGACCTCTATGTTGACTTGTCGGCATATCAGATTCGACACCAGGTTCAAAAGGAACATTATCAGTATCCCTTGGAGAAGTGGGGATGAGAACTCCATCTTAGTGCTGACAGGGATGTCCCGGTGACAAGTTATTCCTCCAAGACCATGCAATTGAATAGATCAGAGTCGGTTTTGTTCCACTAGTGATCTGTCACCGCCTTGGATTGAAGATGGAAGTGCATTTGGCACTTAATCGTATTTCGGTGCGATGACAGTATGATTAGTGGAACTAATATCGATTGCTAAAGTTTATCTAAGGATATTGGTCCCCTGAAGATCATGTTGGAGTTGTGTGACCCCCCTTCCCCTGGCCCCCATTCCAAAAAGAACAAAGCTATGGTTTTCCCGATGACTTGAAGGTTTTTGTTTTGGTTCAATTTGAGTCATAGGAAAAACCACACTATTAAGAGGGGTCATCATGGATGAGTTTCATGTGGGAACACTTAAAACATATACACCATCCCTTCCACACCTACCACTATATTTCCCTTAATTTTGTGCTTGTTCGATGGTATCCAAGAGCTACAACAAAACGTCCTTGGATACCCTATGCGCACGGGGTGGTCAGTAGGTGAGGGAGTCCTGGATTAGGGGCTGTCCGGATGGCCGGACTAAGACCTTTGGCCGGACTCCCGGACTATGAAGATACAAGATTGAAGACTCCGTCCCGTGTCCGGATGGGACTTTCCTTGGCGTGGAAGGCAAGCTTGGCGATACGATATGAAGATCTCCTCCCATTGTAACCGACTCTGTGTAACCCTAGCCCTCTCCGGTGTCTATATAAACCGGAGAGTTTTAGTCCATAGGACGAACAACAATCATACCATAGGCTAGCTTCTAGGGTTTAGCCTCTATGATCTCGTGGTAGATCTACTCTTGTACTACCCATATCATCAATATTAATCAAGCAGGAGTAGGGTTTTACCTCCATCGAGAGGGCCCAAACTTGGGTAAAAACATCGTGTCCCTTGTCTCCTGTTACCATCCGCCTAGACGCACAGTTCGGGACCCCCTACCCGAGATCCGCAGGTTTTGACACCGACATTGGTGCTTTCATTGAGAGTTCCTCTGTGTCATCGCCTTTAGACCCGATGGCTTATTCGATCGTCAATCACGATGCGGTCCAGGGTGAGACTTTTCTCCCCGGACAGATCCTCGTATTCGGCAGCTTCGCACTGCGGGCCAACTCGTTTGGCCATCTAGAGCAGATCGAAAGCTACGCCCCTGGCCATCAGGTCAGGTTTGAAGCTTAAATTACACGGCCGACATCCGCGGGGACTCGATCTTCGACGGATTCGAGCCACGACCGAGCACGCCATACTGTCACGATGGGCATGATTTAACTCTGCCGCCGGACAACGCCCAGCGCGTCGCTCAGGTGTCCGCTCCGACCATTAGCTCGGAGCCTACTGCGCTAGTCGGGGATGGACGGTTGGACGCCACCCCGGAAGCCGCAATCTCTATGGCGATAGAGCCGAATACCAGCCTAGTCCTTCGCAGGGCCCGTGACTCCAGGGTGCTGGACTCCGTTCCGGACTCCGTATATCCCGCACCTCTTCCGATCGAACCCGATTGGGCTCCGATCATGGAGTTCACCACCACGGACGTCTTTCAGCACTCGCCCTTTGGCGATATCCTAAATTCACTAAAGTCTCTCTCTTTGTCGAGAGAGCCCCGGCCGGATTACGGTCAGCATGGTTGGGATGCGGACGACGAAGAAATTCGAATCCCACCCACCACCCACTTGGTAGCCACTGTCGACGATCTAACCGACATGCTCGATTTTGACTCCGAAGACATCGACGGTATGGACGCCGATGAAGGAGACGAACAGGAACCAACACCTATAGGGCACTGGAAAGCCACCTCATTATACGATGTATACATGGTGGACACACCTAACAAAAATGACAACGAGGATCAAAAGGACGCAACCAGGGATCGCTCCCTCGAAAAACAATCAAAGCGGCGGCGTAAGCGTAAGGCCAAGCCCCACCTCGACAAAGACCCAACCATAGAGCAGGGTGAATCAACGGAAGACAAACATGCCATCGAGCAACCATGCAAACAAGGCGGACAATCCGAACAACCCATCCCCGGGAAAGATAATAGTCCGGACGACCTCACGCCGGACAAATTGCTAGAACATCAGAACCTCCACCAAAGGCTCGTTGCCACTGCATGTAGCCTGAAAAAGCAGAAGCGGAGGCTCAAAACAGCGGAAGATGCACTCAGGATCAGATGGGGCAAAGTACTCAATACCACACACAAGTACGGCAACAGTCGTCACACAAAGAGCTATCCGAAGCGGAAACTACTACCGGAATTTGATGAAGAGGCCATAAAGCCCCCACAGTCAAAAAATAAGGAAGCCACAAGGTCGGATAGACGACCCTACGATCAATCTCATGCAACAAAGGACGTTGCACTCAATACGGCGCGCGATCTGTCCAAGAATTCGCATCAAAAAACTGGCCCAACCAGATTCATCTATAGGCCAAGAAAGCAATCTCAAGTGAGCAATGCAATGCAAAAAATACCCGAACATCGCGGCACGCCTAAATACAGGGGCGCCGCACATCCCCTATGTTTTACCGATGAGGTGCTGGATCATGAATTTCCAGCCGGATTCAAGCCCGTGAACATAGAAGCATACGACGAAACAACAGACCCTGGAGTCTGGATCGAGGATTGCATCCTCCACATACACATGGCCAGAGGAGATGACCTCCACGCCATAAAATACTTACCCCTTAAGCTCAAAGGGCCAGCCCGGCATTGGCTCAAAAGCCTTCCTGAAAACACCATGGGAAGTTGGGAAGCGCTTGAGGATGCTTTCCGGGCAAATTTTCAAGGGACCTATGTCCGACCCCCGGATGCACATGATTTGAGTCATATAACTCAGCAGCCCGGAGAGTCAGCCCGGAAACTCTGGAACAGATTCCTTATTAAAAATAATCAGATAGTCGACTGTCCGGTCGTAGAGGCCCTAGCAGCTTTCAAACATAGCGTCTGAGACGAATGGCTTGCCAGACACCTCGGCCAAGAAAAGCCACGAACAATGGCCGCGTTAACAAGCCTCATGACCCGCTTTTGTGCAGGAGAGGATAGCTGGTTGGCAAGAAGCGGCACCAGCGACCCGAATACGTCCGAACCCAGAGATGGGAACGGGAAGCCGCGCCGTAACAAAGAACCGCGCCGGATCAAGGACAACAACCCGATGAGCACGGCAGTAAACGCCGGATTCAAAAGCTCTCGGCAAAATCAGAAAAAGCCGCCCCCAAAGATGACAGGGACGAGCTATCCAACCTCAACAAAATCTTGGACAAAATATGTCAAATCCACAGTACTCCCGGGAGACCTGCAAACCATACCTACAGAGATTGTTGGGTCTTTAAGCAGTCCGACAAACTCAACGCCGAACACAAGGGGCTCGACACACCAAGCGAAGATGACGATGCACCCCACAAGCAGAACACCGGAGAACAAAAGAAGTTCCCACAAGAAGTCAAGACAGTAAATTCACTTCAGATGACAAAAGGGAAAAACAGAACGACACCTATGAAGACACGCGCCGTACGGCCAGCCCCACCGGAGCAACGCAGTGGTTATTACAACCAATCACCTTCGATCATCAGGATTACTCCAAAGGAGACCGGAACGCAGGCTGGACTGCGTTGGTCGTGAATCCGATTATTAACGGACTCCAATTTACAAACGTCTTTATGGACGGTGGCAGTGACTTGAACCTGTTATATCAGGACACAGTCCACAAACTCGGGGTAAACCCAGCTATAATCCGCCATGGCAACACTTCCTTTCAAGGAGTCACGCCAGGCCCGGATACCCCAAGTATGGGTTCCCTTACGTTAGAAGTCACGTTCGGCTCACCCGACAACTTCCGAAGCGAAAAGCTAACATTTCACATCGCCCCATTCGTAAGTCGCCATCAAGTGCTACTGGGACGTGAAGCTTCTGCCCGCTTTAACGCAATACCGCATTACGCATCCCTTACACTCAAAATGCCCGGCCCAAGGGGCATCATTTCATTACAGGGGAACACGAATTGACCCCAAAGCACGGGCAAAGGTGCGGCCGCCCCACTAATCTAGCCCTACTATCCCGGACACGGCTCGACGAGTCCGGCATCAAACTGCTTAAACAGCCGCACAACCCCGCACAAGGGGCTCCGCGTGCTCACACCCGGAGACAATACGGCTCAATTCTTGCTCCAACTATATTTTGTTTATTTTAATATAGATTTCTCGCACGATTATTTTTTACTAAGTTCCTCTCTTTCGCAGACGAACATCGTGCTACGCCCGTCCAGGATATGGCACAACGGAGAAACAAGCGCAGACGTGCAGCAGGGACCCGTTTCAAGGATTCTTTTCAGATTAAGACCCTGCGTAAACCTTTTTTACTGTCTCCTGTTGACAACATCTCCCGGTTTTCTCTATAACCAAGGAGGAGGCTGGCGTCTTGGCATGTGGCCATGCCAGAATTTTTGCGCGTACCTGGACACCAGGGGCTTTTTTACCAAGGGCTCTATTTCAGCCCGTCCTCATAAAGACCGAATACCTTAGGGAGTGTTCGGCGTCGCGAGTTTGGCCCTATATGCATCAGCTCCGAATCATGTCTTTTGTCAAATGTTGGGTTTGCCCGGCTCCTGTGTTTTGCTGCCTTACGTTCCGTCATATCGGCTAACGCGGCACCAGGAGAACTACTGCGATTGTGCCCCGGTTCGGCCAGGTGAGCACCTCAGTAGAGAACGTCGAAAACTAACTATCGTGATATAGCGAGAGACTGGTCAACCACTCGATGACTTTCGGAATCTTTAGGATTCCTCCGCATTAACGAAGGGCCGCTTCCCGGTCAGGCACACTCGCGCCCCGAATTCAGGCGAGTGCGGTGCCCCTAGGGCTATTCAGTAGCCCCACTGCCAAACTCCTATGGCTAAGTGAAAGTGATAAAGCATTATAGTCCGGTTGCCTAGTTCGCCGCGCCACCACCTCCTTTATAGGACCAAGACGTTGGATTAAGAGTGAAAAGGTGCCTTTTTTGCGAACACCCCCGCATTCCATGCGTGGGGGCTGAAGCCAACGACTGCCATCTTTCAGATTATATACAAATATATATACATTAAACAGCTGCACAGGAGGCATCATAATTCTTGCAAACACAAGTATAAAAAGCTTTTTTTTATCAAAAAATTCGTTTTACAAATAGTACAAGCTATTCGAACAAAACATCCTTCGAGCACTGCGACTCTATTAAACGAGCGCCAGGAAGAACTTCCTCAAAGTAGTGCTTGGCAGGTACTCGACTTTCGTCCGAATCCCGGGATGCAACAACACTGGCCTTCATATCCGCCCAGTATGTTTTGACACGGGCAAAAAGCCATCTGTGCGCCCTCTATGCACGCCGACCTCTTCATTGCATCAGCATGCGGCACCGAACCAAGGAACTGCTGCACCAAGCCAAAATAACTCTTCGGCTCCGGCTTCTCCGGCCACAGACGACTCGCAACATACCTCATGGCGAGTCCGGATAACCTGTTCAGCTCCGCCTAGGCGGCCAAACGGTCGGATACTGACAGTGGGCGTTCTGGATTGTGGAACTGCGACCAAAAAAGCTCTTCCAATCCATGGTCACCTCGGCCGCGGAAGTGTTCGGTCGCGTCCGCCGCACTTGCTGCCAAATCCAGATAAGCGTTTTCCGCACTCCACTGCCGGTCTAATGGAGCATACTTGGGGTCGCCGAACTTCATCCGCAGCATATAAGGCTTTCCAGCCGTGATATCTCCGGCTTGACGCATCTCCTCCTTCATAGCTCTCATTGCAGAGCGAGTATCCTTGGCTTCAGCAGTGATCTTTTCAAGATCCTTCTGAGCCGCCCTATCTTCTTGTTCAAGAAATTTACAGCGGTCGGTAGCATCCTTCAATTTTATGGCCATCTCGGCTATTACCTTCTTGCTCTGGCAGTGAGCAGCCTGTTCGGCTTTTAGCTCTTCTGCCGCTTTAACGGCAGCCGCATCGCTTCTCCTTGCTTGCTCCTTGGCTCGGGCAAATTCCGCCCGAAGGTTCTCCACGGCAGCACCACCATCTACATTAAGCACATATATATAAGGCCCAAGCTTCGAGCTCCTATTACCAGGTGTCTTTGGAACATACCTTGAGCCTCGTCTAGCCGCTTATTTACAAGTGCGATGTCGGCATCTGCTACGTCAAGTTGTCGCTTTAGCTCGGCAGATTCATCAGTCCGGCTAGCCACCGAACGCCTCGCCACCTTCATGGAATAGGCGACACATTATACTTGGGGTTATGATCCTCTGTGCGCCATCACTCTCGACGACACACAGAGTCTCAGGGGCTACTATTTATACAGGGCGCATTTAATATGCGGCTCTACCAAAAGGTACACCCTTTTACGTACCTCAAAGCCTGTTAGTAAACTCCTGGCAGCCTCGTACAATCCGCCTTCCGCGGATGAAATCCTTCCAATCACCGTATTCATCAACATATGGTGTTCTTCTGAGATGGACGCCCTACCAAGCAGATCCTTCGGCCCCTCCGACGGCGCACGAGATGGCGCCGGACTAGCCTGACGACCTTTTCCAGGGTCCGGACTTGGGAAAACCCTCCGGGACGACACCTCGGGGTCACCCGCCTCGTGAGACGATGCAACAAGGGGAGGCGTTTCGCTCTCTATCATCTCCGGACGAAGATCCCCTGAGGATGAGCTCTGCTGAGAAGGGTTGAGATCCGAACTGCAAGGTAATGTTTTGGTTACTTTCCTCAGAAATAAAATAGGAAAGTCATTCATTATGGAACCCCTCCCTTCACTTACGTCTCGGGGGAGAGCGGGTCCCCTTTAGGGGGCGATTCGGCCGGGGCATTCTCCGGTGCCGAACCCTCTGGCGAAGATTTCTTCCCCCATTTTGAGGTTATCACCTCCGGGTCTTCAGAGGAAGTCCTTTTCTTTCCCTGGTCGGGGGAGTTTTCGATTCTTCCCTTCCTAACAGCCTCCTTCGCGGAGGCGGTAGCTCCTTGCCCCCCCCATTCGCCTTCCGCCAAAAGCGCGACCTCCAGCATCCTGGTTAGCATGGGTTTCGGCGCGGTCTCGGGCAGGGGGGCTGGACACCTGATAAGCTTTGCCTTCGCTATCCACTCCTGTTCAAAGGACAACTCTGTTAAAGGTAATTTTGTGATAAAAATACGGATGGTGTGTCCAAATGCGGGGCTACTTACCTTAGCATCCGGGCGATTGCAGCTCAGACCTGCGTCCTCGGACAAATCCGGACACCTTGCTTGTGATCCGAAGAACAATTTGTACATCTCCACAGGTGTCGCTCCCATGAAATGTTGTAGGACACGCGGTCCCTCCGAATTAAACTCCCACAGGCGGAGAGGTCGACGTTTGCAGGGCAGTGTGCGGCGAATCACCATGACTTGCGCCACTACGGTCAAATTGATATCTCTTTCTAGAAGATCTCGAATATGGCCCTGCAGCAAGGGCACGTCTTTGGGCGGCCCCCAGATAAGTCCTTCATTAACCCATGACGCTAGCCGTGGTGGGGGACCCGAGCGAGAAGTAGGTGGTGCCACCCATGTGGTGCCCCTGGGGGCTGTGATGTAAAACTAGTCCCGTTGCCATAAGCCGAGCTCCTCTTGAAAAAAGCCTTCGGGCCATGGAGCGTCGTCCATCTTGCTTATTATAGCTCCTCCGCACTCAGCGTGCTGCCCCTCGATCATTTTCGGTTTCACTTTGAAGGTTTTTTGCCACAATCCGAAGTGAGGAGTGATATGGAGGAAGGCCTCGCACACGACAATGAATGATGAGATTTGGAGGATGGACTCCGGAGCTAAGTCGTGGAACTCTAGACCGTAATAAAACATAAGCCCCCTCACGAAGGGATCGATCGGGAAGCCTAGCCCCCGAAGGAAGTGAGATGCGAACACCACGCTCTCACCGGGCTGGGGAGCGGGAATAGCTTGCCCTTGAGCAGGCAGTCTATGCGAGATTTCGCCGGTTAGATACCTGGCATCTCTCAGCTTTCGCACATCTTCTTCCGTAATGGAGGAAGGCATCCACCGGCCTTGAAGGTCGGAGCCGGACATCGTCAAAAGTCCGAAGCGCCTAAAACTAGAGCTTTGGGTGTTGGAACTCGAAGCAAGGGGCGGATTTGATTGGTTTGAGAAGAAGGGAGCCGGGCCTTGGTTCCTTTATAAAGGAGGTGAATACCAAGAGCCCTCCCCGTAACCGTTTGAGACTCGCTTTCAATTAGGGAGTCATACCAAAGGCACGGTTGTGTTACCCACGCCCGTATTGATGAGCATCCCGGAATAAGGGGACACGATCTCTGTTTTGACAAGACGTGCCAAGGAGACCGCCTCGCTAAACGCGCTGAGGTGGAACAGTAAAATGACTCAAATAAAGGCCTGGCCGTGACTTCACGGAATACGTCATCAGATCTGATTGGTGCAAATATTATTCTCTCTACGGTGGAATGTGGAACTTATTTTGCAGAGCCGGACACTATCCTGGTGTTCAACATCTTCTATGAAATATTTGGAGGAGGAACCCGCCTTGCAATGCCGAAGACAACTTGCGCGCCGGACTCGTCGTCATTGCATCCTAGTTTAGGGGCTACTGAGGGAGTCCTGGATTAGGGGGTGTCCGGATGGCCGGACTAAGACCTTTGGCCGGACTCCCGAACTATGAAGATACAAGATTGAAGACTCCGTCCCGTGTCCGGATGGGACTTTCCTTGGCGTGGAAGGCAAGCTTGGCGATACGATATGAAGATCTCCTCCCATTGTAACCGACTCTGTGTAACCCTAGCCCTCTCCGATGTCTATATAAACCGGAGAGTTTTAGTCCATAGGACGAACAACAATCATACCATAGGCTAGCTTCTAGGGTTTAGCCTCTCTGATCTCGTGGTAGATCTACTCTTGTACTACCCATATCATCAATATTAATCAAACAGGAGTAGGGTTTTACCTCCATCGAGAGGGCCCGAACCTGGGTAAAAACATCGTGTCCCTTGTCTCCTGTTACCATCCGCCTAGACGCACAGTTCGGGACCCCCTACCCGAGATCTGCCGGTTTTGACACCGACAGTAGGTCTCTGGATACCCTATGCGCATAGGGGCTGGGTTTCTTCTCTGTGTAGCCCGTGCACATGGGGCTAACTTAGCTTGTATGCACGAGGTCCAACGAGTAGAAATCTCACCCCAACCAAGAACACTATTAAAAGGGGTATTCTTCCTCCTCCAACCCTAACCATAATTTCTTATTGAGCTCCACAACTGCTACACGCCATTTTGGTTATATCTCCCAATCCATCCATGCAAACTTGTTGAAACTTTTGGGATTGAGGAATCAAGATCCGATCTATACTTTGACCAAACCAATTAGTGTTTCCTGTAAGATTTGTTCACCATTGACTTGCTACTCTTGGAGTTCGGGATCCTACGTGGCTAGGGTTCCTCCAAAAGCTTCCTTTCTTGTGATGTGCTCCGCAGATGTATGTAAAGGTGTGGTGGTCACCTTCAAGACCAACTCTGAGTGATTCGAGGCTCATCCATTGGGGGTGACTCGAGGAGGGTGAGGGAGTCCTGGATAAGGGGGTATCCGGACAGCCGGACTATATACATGTGTTGACACACGAATACGTCACGTGTACCCTCGACGCCGGGGGTGATGCACCGTAGCTCACATCGAAGGAGACCCGACCGAGAGCGCGATACGCAAGACTGTCGACGGGCGCTTTTGTAGACCCGAAACCCCACACCCCCGGGAGGGACCCCGTCAGGGAGTGCGGCGGCTATGGGCTGCTCTAGGTCAATTCGCTCGCCCCTAGAGCCTCGAGATTCACGGCTCTCAAACACGAAGAACAGCAAAGAACGAGAGAGAAAAATGGTGGAGAGATAAAACGTAGATGAAAAAGTAGTATATTGATTTGTTCGATTGTGTGTTGTTCAATCGGCCATCACCCCCAACATATATAAGAGGCGGCTGGACTTCCCGTACAAGTAAAGGATTCATCTAGACTTTCCTTACAAGAAATTACATCAATTCACATCCTAGAGTCCTAGTTCTACTCCAACTCAGATTCAGTCTGAATCTGGCCCAACTTCTGTCTTCCTCCTTGCATGGTCCGTCAAGCTTGCATATGATCTCCTATCAAGACGGCCCAAATATCAAACTTACGTGCCCCGACGAGACGAACAACTCTTATGTTGATCACCTTTTCAAATAAGGCCATCTGGAATACTTTTCGAGGTCATCTTTACCTTCCAGTCGGACTTGGTCTTGCAGCGGACTAGATTGTCTGAGTCCTGTAGTGAATTTGCAGGTCACATGCTATCTCTGATGATGATGACTCCAAAACCAAAGTTTACCGTTTTGATGATACGCACAACTTCCATATTGAACACTTCTCTATCCAAGGTCATCTTGATAAACTTTCGGGCACATGCTCAGTTACACTCGGATTCGAGCTCATCCACTCGGATATTAGAGTCACTTGGATCGTCCGACTGGACTTTTCACTCGGATGTTAGAATCTTTCACTCGGAAGATAATATTCCACTCGGATGACTATATTTTCACTCGGAAGGCAATCTCTTACTCGATCGGCAAATTTTCATTCCGACGGTAATATCTTCACTCGAATGATAATAAGTTCACTCGGATGGCAAACTTTCACTCGACCGGTAAGTTTTCACTCGAAAGGTAAGCTTTCAATCGATCGGTAAGTTTTTACTCGAAAGTTAAGCTTTCACTCGACCGGTAAGTTTTCACTCGGACGACAAGCTATTCACTCGACCGAAAACATAGTCAGATCTTGATTTGTCTCCTCAGGTCTCATACGACCTCGGATTGAGATGAATTATATATGAAAACCAATCGGCTCAACGAGACGAAACTTTCTTGTGTTGAAGGTTTTCCGATTCAAGGCCTTCTTAAGGGCCGAATCGCTCGCGCGACCCATCAGACAGGGTGTCTAGTACTTTGCGCCATATTTCCATTCAGCTCCGGTCTGCAGTATATTGCCTCTAACTTTTGCATATGAACTCGGATTGAGATTATTTATATATCAAAATCGATTGCCTCGACGAGACGAAGACAATTCCTTAAGAGTGCCCATTCATCCGAGGTCATCTTGAAAGCATGATCGGCTGAAAACCACTTGGAATATTGAATTCTGCCACTCGGAATACAATTTCGTCCCATAAGATGGAGTCGGGCGATGATAACCTAAACATCAAAATTGTTCCACTCGGTGATGTGAAACTTTTCATGCTGAAAACCCTTTCACTCGAAGCCATCTCATTTTCTTTCTATGCCGTGCCAAAATCTGATGTCAACACATGCCCCCCTGTTTTTCGGCAAAGCTTGCATGCCGAAAAATAATATGCACGGTGTTTGTTCTAAGGACGATGTCAACACTCCATCTGCCATTTTATTTTTCTTAGGGCGATAATTATGTATCGTCCATTTTTGTGCTAAGGGCGATAATCGTATATCGTCCATTGCCTACCTAGGCTGCTTGCCACACACTCGGGTGGTATTTCTTTAAGTATTTGCCATTAAGATCTCTAGGTAACACCGTCCCTTGTATATATTCCACCAAATATGAGTTTCCGGGAACTATTCTTGTAATCCTAAAGGGACCTTCCCAACTCGGAGACCACTTCCCCAATTTCCTATCTCTTGAACCAATCGGTAGAATCACTTTCCAGACGAGATCAACAACTTGAAAATTCTTCAACTTGACTTTCTTATTGTAAGCTCTTGCCACCCTCAACTTATCTCTCTCCATGGCTTTTAAAGCAGCCAAACGTTTATTGACAACCTCATCAATATTGTCCATTATTAAGTTATAAAATTCTACTGCCGATAAATTATTTTGTTTGGCTATTCTTAAAGCATTCAAATTTACCTCCACTGGTAAAACAGCCTCTTGACCATATACTAGCTCATATGGAGTTACCTTCGTAACACCATGCCTTGAAATTCTATGTGCCCATAAAGCTTCAGACAACAACTCATGCCATCTCCTCGGATTATCCTCAATCTTCTTCTTGATGAGCTTGATTAAAATTTTATTGCTAGACTTGGCTTGTCCATTTGCTTGGGCATAATACGGAGAGGAATTGAGCAACTTTATGTTATAAGATTCGGCAAACTCTCTGACTTGGTGTGATATGAAAGATGAACCTTGATTTGTAGTTAACGTTTGAGGAATACCGAATCTATGAATAATGTGCTCGGTTATGAATTGAATTACCTCCGTATGTGTCATGTTCTTGAGAGGTACTTGATGGGGTCATGTACCTAGGGTAGGGTCACAGACCTGATCTAAGTACCCTGCCCAAGGACACCCTTAGAAGAGGTCACCTTCCAGTCGACCACCGAGGGACTCACTCGACTGACTTGAAGGACTCGACCACGAAGACTCACTCGACCACAAGAAGGTCAAGAGGCACTCTGCACTACAACGGCCTGTAATTAAGTAGACTTTATGATAGTAAAGACACTTTATGTGGGGCGTTACCAGTAACGCCCCAGACTTAACTCACCTTAAACCCTCTCCTACGTGGGCTGGCTAGGGTCCTGGCGCACTCTATATAAGCCACCCCCCTCCACAGGTAGAAGGGTTCGGCATCCTGTAATTCATATACACATAATCCACTCGACCGCCTCCGGGCTCCGAGTAGTAGGGCTTTTACTTCCTCCGAGAAGGGCCTGAACTCGTACATCTCTTGTGTTTACAACCTCTCCATAGCTAGGACCTTGCCTCTCCATACCTACCCCCTACTCTACTGTCAGGCTTAGAACCACGACAGTTGGCGCCCACCGTGGGGCGGGTGTTTTAGCAATTTTGTGGAGAAGTTGAGATTCTTCCGAGTACTTTCATCATGGTGGCTGCTGGAGTTTTGGTCGAGGGTCGAGAGATCCGTCTCGGCGCTCTCACCTTCATCGCCGACGACTCCGCCTGGCTCCAGGAGGCTCCACTCGACGTTGATGCGCTCCCCGTCCGCGGTGCGACGCATTTTCGCGCATGTGTCCGCGGCGTTCTGCTGCGGCAACCGTCGACCCCGTATCGGTCGACTCCCCCATCGGCCACCCTCCCGGTCTCCCGCCAGCGCAAGCGCTCAGGCCGGTCGAGGCTTCAGCGGTGGGTGAGGCATGCGGTGGCTCGCCAGTCGGCCACCACCCAAGTTGCGGCAATCGAGCCCGACGAATCTCTCTACGGCTTGTTCGATCTGTCGACTGGCTCCGTAGAGACCGCATCCGAGTGCGATAGCAGTGATCCTGTGGCGGAAATCCTGATGGTCGACGGGCCCCGCAGTCCCCCTGGCTTCGCCCGTGATGGTGGAGCAGGCGACAGAGGCGACCCCGCACGAGACCATGAAGAGTACCAGCCCGAGCCACTCGACTCTCTGCAAAGAGAGGAACTTCGCTGCAGGAACATGGATGCCCTGCGTACTCCCATCGCAGGAGAAACCCCTGAGGCTCGCGCCTTGGAGGAGGCACGTTTGGCCAATTTGGCCGAACGCACTCGACTGGAGAATCTTCAGCGAGCACTCGACGAGCGCGCGCGGCAACGAGTTCCCGACACCAGTCGACGTCAACTCTTCCCGCCGACTCAGGTATATCGAACCCCAATCCAGAATTTAGCAGCTGCGACCCGTATAGCAGAGTCCATCCAGCCTTCTCAGTCGGAAGCTGGCAGAGGCTTGATGCAGATCAGGGATCTGCTCCGGGCAGCAGGAGATCAGAATTCGGCCGTGTTGCAGTCGCGCAACAGAATTCACAGTCGATCCGTCGCTGCGAATACGGTTCAGTCGGCTCACAGTCCCAGATCGCCTCCGCGGCGCGAAGGGCGTGAGAATCGGCGAGACCAATATGGTGACCGACTCGACCGAGATGATAGGCGTCGAGTGCCCAATTCCCCTCCGAGGGGTGAGTCTTACGCTCCTCGGCAGCAAGATGACAGGCGTCAGTTCAGTACGGGGCGAAGAGTTCCAGTCGACCCCAGAGAACCAGGCTTCGACGCGCGATCCATTATCGTGCAAGGTTTGGTCGACCGGAACAGAGCCCATCGAGGCGGACTCGACAGAGACGCGCCCACAAGCAGTCGAGTGCATGTTTCTGGTCCTGAATGTTTCAGCAGAGCTATCAGAGCCGCAGTTATCCCTCCCAATTTCAGGTTGGCAACAGGAGTCAGCAAGTTCACTGGTGAGCCTAAGCCTGAAACTTGGCTTGAGGACTACCGAGTGGCAGTTCAGATTGGTGGTGGGAACGACGAGGTGGCCATGAAGCATTTGCCCCTCATGCTGGAAGGATCTGCCAGGGCATGGTTAACTCAATTACCTCCTAGCAGCATTTACACTTGGGAAGATCTGTCCCGAGTGTTCATCAGAACGTTTGAAGGAACTTGCAAGCGACCAGCTGGACCGACAGAGTTGCAAGTCTGCGTGCGGAAGACCAATGAGACTCTCAGAGAGTATATTCAGAGATGGATCACTTTGCACCATACTGTGGAGAATGTGTCTGATCATCAGGCAGTCTGCGCCTTCAAGGATGGTGTCAAGAACAGAGAATTAAGTTTGAAATTTGGTCGAACCGGTGACATGACCTTGAGTCGGATGATGGAGATTGCTACCAAGTACGCCAACGGCGAAGAAGAAGACCGACTCCGAAGCGGCAAGCACAAGCCGAGCCAGTCGGAAAAGGGAAACACCAGTCGGAAACAGAAGCGGAAGGCTGAACCAGCAGCTCCTGGAGAGGCTCTGGCCGTGACTCAGGGAAAGTTTAAAGGGAAACCAAAAGGATCCTGGAACCCTAAGAAAGTAAAGGATAAAGAAGGGAACAACATAATGGATATGCCATGTCACATCCACACGAAGAAAGACGAAGAGGGGAATATCATCTACCCGAAGCATACCACTCGCCAATGTCGACTCCTGATCCAGCAGTTTCAGGGAAAACAGTCTAAGGACAAGGAGAAGGAGTCGGACAAGGCCGAAGACAAGGAGGATAGTGAGGAAGGATATCCACATATCAACTCCACTATGATGATCTTTGCAGATGTGGAAAGCAAGAGTCGATTGAAAGTCATTAACCGAGAGGTGAACATGGTTGCCCCGGCAAAAGCAAATTATCTGAAATGGTCCCAAATACCCATCACATTCGACCAATCTGATCACCCGACTCATATTGCCACCCCTGGGAGGCAAGCTTTGGTGGTCGATCTAGTTGTCGAAGGCACTCGACTGACAAAAGTGTTGATGGACGGTGGAAGCGGGCTGAATTTGTTGTATGCAGACACACTGAAGGGAATGGGCATTCCGATGTCCCGACTGAGCACCAGTAACATGAGCTTTCATGGAGTTATACCAGGGAAGAAAGCCGAGTCACTCGGCCAAATAGCTCTGGACGTGGTGTTTGGTGATTCGAAACATTTTTGCAAAGAAAAGTTGACGTTTGAGGTCGTGGATTTTCAGAGTGCATATCATGCCATTTTGGGGAGACCAGCTTACGCACGATTCATGGCTCGACCATGTTACGTGTACCTCAAATTGAAGATGCCCGGCCCCAAAGGAGTGATCACTGTCACCGGTGATCGGAAAAAGGCAGAAGAGTGCTTTCAGAAGGGCTCAAAGATTGCCGATTCCCAGGTGACAGCGGTCGAATTCGAAGAATACAAGCAAAATGCAGATCCGAGTGATTTGCTGCGATCCAAGAAACCCGCCACAGAGTCTGCATTTCAGTCGTCCGGTGAGACGAAGCCTGTTCACATTCACCCGACCGACCCCGATGCAGCTCCGACCCACATCTCCACAACACTCGACCCGAAATAGGAAGAAGCGCTCATCCAGTTCCTCCGTGAGAACTGGGACATTTTTGCATGGAAGCCCGCTGACATGCCAGGTGTTCCCAGGGGACTGGCTGAGCATCGCCTAAGAGTCGACTCATCTGCAAAACCAGTCAAAGAACATCTTCGGCGGTCCGCCGTCCAGAAGAGAAAAGCCATTGGTGAGGAAGTGGCTCGACTGTTGGCGGCAGGATTTATCCGAGAGATATACCACTCCGAGTGGCTCGCTAATGTCGTCATGGTTCCTAAGAAGGACAAATCGCTCCGAATGTGCATTGATTTCAAGCACATCAACCGGGCCTGCCCGAAAGATCATTTTCCTCTCCCTCGCATAGATCAAATTGTTGACTCGACCGCAGGATGCGAGAGACTGTCTTTTCTAGACGCCTACTCCGGGTACCACCAGATCCGTCTATACGGACCCGACGAGGTAAAAACAGCTTTCATCACTCCATTCGGGTGCTTCTGCTATATCACCATGCCATTCGGCCTCAAGAATGCCGGAGCCACATTTATGGGAATGATTCAGAAGTGTCTACTCACTCAAATCAGTCGGAATGTGGAAGCGTATATGGATGATATCGTTGTCAAGTCACGAAAAGGTTCCGACCTGCTCGCTGATCTCGCTGAAACATTTGCCAACCTTAGAAGGTATGATATCAAGCTCAATCCATCAAAGTGCACATTTGGAGTTCCTGGTGGCAAGTTACTCGGTTTTCTCGTTTCCGAACGAGGAATCGACGCTAATCCAGAGAAGATCGGCACTATTCTCCGAATGAAACGCCCTGTGCGAGTGCACGATGTCCAGAAGCTTACTGGATGCTTGGCCGCATTAAGTCGATTCATCTCACGACTCGGTGAAAAGGCATTGCCTCTTTACCGACTGATGAAGAAGGCAGACAAGTTCGAGTGGACTCCAGAAGCTGATGCAGCGTTTGCCGAGCTAAAAGCTCTGCTCTCCACCCAGCCGGTGCTTGCTGCTCCAATCAGCAAAGAGCCTCTGTTGCTCTATATCGCAGCCACAGGACAAGTCGTCAGTACTGTGCTAACGGTCGAGCGGGAAGAAGAAGGAAAAGCTCTCAAAGTTCAGCGCCCAGTGTATTATTTGTCTGAAGTCTTGAATCCATCCAAGCAGAGATATCCTCATTATCAGAAGCTTGTGTATGGAATATACATGACCACAAAGAAGGTTGCTCATTATTTTTCTGATCATTCCATCACAGTCGTCAACGACGCTCCACTATCAGAGATTTTGCACAACAGAGATGCAACTGGTCGAGTGGCCAAATGGGCGATTGGACTTCTTCCCCTTGATATCAAGTTTGAGGCAAAGAAACCATTAAGTCCCAGGCAATAGCAGATTTCCTCGCCGAGTGGATTGAACAGCAGCAGCCGACTGAAGTTCACTCGGAGCATTGGACCATGTTCTTTGATGGCTCTAAGATGTTGAATGGTTCCGGTGCTGGGGTTGTCCTGGTTTCCCCCAGAGGAGATAAGCTCAGATATGTGCTCCAGATTCACTTTGATTCCTCCAACAATGAGGCAGAATATGAGGCCCTCTTATATGGGTTGCGCATGGCCATTTCACTCGGCGTCCGTCGCCTGATGGTCTATGGCGACTCGGATTTAGTGGTCAACCAAGTGATGAAGGAGTGGGACGTGAGAAGCCCAGCCATGACTGGATACTGCAGTGCAGTGAGGAAGCTGGAAAAGAAGTTCGAGGGGTTGGAGCTCCATCATATACCCCGACTGAAAAATCAAGCAGCTGATGATCTAGCAAAGATAGGATCCAAGAGAGAAGCCATTCCGAGTGGTGTGTTCTTGGAGCATATACACACTCCGTCAGTCAAAGAAGATCCTTTCACCGAAGAGGCTCCACAGCCCAAGAGTGCCACAGATCCGACTGAGGTTGAAGTCCCAGCAGTGGTCGACTTGGTCATGGAGATCTTGGTGGTCACTCCCGATTGGACGGTTCCATATATCGCGTATATCCTGAGAAAAGAGCTCCCGGAGGATGAGGAAGAGGCTCGACAGATCGTCCGCCGATCTAAGGCCTTTACCGTAATCAAAGGACAGTTATACAGAGAAAGCGCGACTGGAGTCGGTCAGAAGTGCATAACGCCGGAAGAAGGTCGAATCATCCTTAATGATATTCACTCGGGGACTTGTGGTCATCACGCGTCCTCTCGGACCATCGTGGCCAAAGCATACCGAGCCGGATTTTACTGGCCAAAGGCGAATGAGATGGCAAAGGAGATAATGGATAAGTGCGAGGGATGTCAATTTTACTCGAATATGTCGCACAAGCCTGCATCAGCCCTGAAGACCATTCCACTCGTCTGGCCTTTCGCAGTATGGGGGTTGGACATGGTCGGTCCTTTGAGAACAGGGCGAAGTGGCTTCACGCATGTACTGGTGGCAGTCGACAAGTTCACCAAGTGGATTGAGGCTAAACCAATCAAGAACCTTGACGCCGGTACTGCTGTTAGTTTCATCAGGGAACTAATATTCAGATATGGAGTCCCGCACAGCATCATTACGGATAATGGGTCGAACTTTGACTCGGAAGAATTCAGAGATTTCTGTAACTCTCAAGGCACACGGATCGACTACGCTTCAGTCGCCCATCCGCAGTCGAATGGACAAGCAGAGCGAGCCAATGGCCTGATTCTCAAGGGATTGAAACCCCGACTGATGCGTGATCTCAAGCATGCAGCTGGATCTTGGGTCGACGAACTTCCCTCAGTGCTTTGGGGACTGCGGACCACACCTAATCGGTCGACCGGAAGAACTCCATTCTTCTTGGTCTACGGAGCTGAAGCAGTCTTGCCGAGTGATCTTCTCCACAATGCTCCTCGAGTTGAAATATACAACGAAGCAGAAGCTGAACAAGCGCGGCAGGACGCAGTCGACCTTTTAGAGGAAGAAAGGGAGATGGCTCTGATCCGGTCGACCATCTACCAACAAGATTTGCGTCGTTTCCACGCTAGAAATGTGAGAGGTCGAGCCTTCCAGGAAGGGGATTTGGTTCTCCGAGTGGATCAGCACAAACCACACAAGCTTGCTCCTTCTTGGGAAGGTCCCTTCATCGTCACCAAGGTCCTCCACAACGGGGCGTACCGTCTTTACAACGTCGAGCATAATATCGACGAGCCCCGAGCTTGGAACGCGGAACTACTCCGCCCATTTTACACTTAAGGTTTATCACTCGGATGAGTTGCAATAAAGTACTTCTGTAGTTCATGGACCTCAAAATAATAGTGTCATAGTTCCTCCATAATTTTTGCCACTTTTTATTTTTGTCCAATAAAATTCCCCCTCAGTGGGTGACTTAGCCGCGAATCCGTTTCGCCTAAGTTTGTAAAAATCCTACCGAGTGGTGAGCCAGACTCCCACTCGGAGGCTTAGCTGCGAATCCGTTTCGCCTAAGTTATCGAAATCCTACCGAGTGGTAAGCCAGACTTCCACTCGGGGGCTTAGCTGCAGCCCTGTGCTCGCCTAAGTTTGTAAAAAATCCTACCGAGTGAAGAGCAAACCTCTCACTCGGAGGCTTAGCTGCAGTCCAAGCACTCGCCTAAGTTTGTAAAAAATCCTACCGAGTGAAGAGCAAACCTCTCACTCGGAGGCTTAGCTGCAGTCCAAGAACTCGCTTAAGTTATAAAAATCCTACCGAGTGAAGAGCAAACCTCTCACTCGGAGGCTTAGCTGCAGTCCAAGCACTCGCCTAAGTTTGTAAAAAATCCTACCGAGTGAAGAGCAAACCTCTCACTCGGAGGCTTAGCTGCAGTCCAAGCACTCGCCTAAGTTATAAAAATCCTACCGAGTGAAGAGCAAACCTCTCACTCGGAGGCTTAGCTGCAGTCCAAGAACTCGCCTAAGTTATCGAAATCCTACCGAGTGAAGAGCAAACCTCTCACTCGGGGGCTTAGCTGCAGTCCAAGCACTCGCCTAAGTTATAAAAATCCTACCGAGTGAAGAGCAAACCTCTCACTCAGAGGCTTAGCTGCGGCCCAGTGCTCGCCTAAGATATAAAAATCCTACCGAGTGGTAAGCCGGACTTCCACTCGGAGGCTTAGCTGCAGTCCAAGCACTCGCCTAAGTTATAAAAATCCTACCGAGTGAAGAGCGAACCTCTCACTCGGGGGCTTAGCTGCAGTCCAAGCACTCGCCTAAGTTATAAAAATCCTACCGAGTGAAGAGTAAACCTCTCACTCGGAGACTTAGCTGCAGCCCAGTGCTAGCCTAAGTTATCAAAATCCTACCGAGTGGTAAGCCGGACTTCCACTCGGAGGCTTAGCTGCAGTCCAAGTACTCGCCTAAGTTATCGAAATCCTACCGAGTGGTAAGCCGGACTTCCACTCGGAGGCTTAGCCGCAGCCCAGTGCTCGCCTAAGTGGACTAAGGAATAAGTCGATTGCAATAAAGGCGCCCTGCTTTGAACCTGCAAAAGATATTTCGAGCCAAAAGCAATCATATTCAAGCACCAAATTCAAGTTCGAATCGATATCTAAAGGAACCGAAAGTGCTCAGGCGTTAAGCCCATTAAGGTTTATCGGTTACAATTCCACTCGGCATTCCGAGGCAAATTTAAAGTGTCGAGCTTAGAAGAAGTTTTTTACCCCTCCTGTGGAGGGCTGGAAGGTGCAACAAACTCATCAAGATCAATTCCGTCTGCGATCCGAGTGGCAGCCGCAAGGAAAGTTTCCATAAAGGACCTGAAGTCGTGTTTCTTGGTGTTGGCCACCCGGAGGGCCGCCAGCTTCTCTTCTCGCGCATCTTTGCAGTGGACTCGGGCCAGACACAGAGCAACATCTGCACCGCACCGAGCCGAGGACTTCTTCCATTCCTGCACTCGACCAGGGATCATGTTCAAGCGAGCCATCAGCGACTCAAGGTCATTCTGAAGTGTCTCCCCGGGCCAGAGCGTCGAGTCGATGCGAGATGTGGCGACCTTCAGCCTTGCGAGATAGTCCACGACAGCTGCAACACGGGACTCCAGTCGGAAAACATCCATGGCAACTTCGTCGTTCACCGGACAATTGACGGGGTCGAGGTTTGGCTCCAGCCGGCTAGTTTCTTCTTCAAAGTTTTGGCAAAATTCTGCAAGGACGATCACTGAGTCAAGGGAATGGTTGAATGGAAAAACCACGATTGGAAATGATTGCCGAGCATAGAGGTTTACCTTCAAGCATAAGAAACAGCTTCTTGGCAAGACCACTCAGGAAGGCCTCCAGATCATTTTTCTTCCCAGTCAACTTACTGACTTGGTCGGTCAGGGCAGCTTTATCAGTTTTCAGTCGACTGACCTCCTTGTTGGCGATCCCAAGAGCAGCTTTCAGATTGGTATTGTCTTGTTCAAGCTTGGTGACTGAAGCTAACTTCTCGTCAGCAAGCTTGATCTTCTCAGCTAGTTCAAGGTCTTTCTTCTGTTGGGCCTCCCTTACCTTACCTGCAAGTTACAGCAAGATCAAATTTTGAAACAAACAAGGGGAAAAGCAGTCGTCAGGGTCTCACCAAACATACCTTCGGTCTCCTCCTTTGCCTTCGTCAGCTTCTCCTGAACCAGCTTCAAGTTCAGCTCGAGTTGAGTGTGCTTGTTTTCCAGCTCAGAGTAGCGAGCCACAAGATCACAGGAGTTCTACGAAGAACCAATCGACTAGATGTCAAAAATAATTCACTTCCGAGTGAAAAAGGGAAAAATCACACGTTTCTAAGACTACAGCCGAATACAAGCATTCGACCGTAGTCTCGGGGACTACACCCAGTGGGTGCACTCAGCATGCCCCCACTAATCCTATTGAAGATAGAGTCGACCAGTCGACCTCAAAAAAAAGATGTATTCTTTAAGACTGTAATCGACTGCAAGCAGTCGACCACAGTCTCGGGGACTACACCCAGTGGGTGCACTCAGCGTGCCCCCACCGGTTTGCGAAATCCATTCGACATAGTCGAATGACGCAAAGACTGAAATTATAAAACCTAAAGCCGACTGCCAGCAGTCGACCTTAGCCTTGGAGACTACACCCAGTGGGTGCACTCAGCGTGCCCCCACTAATCCTATCGAAGACAGAGTCGACCAGTCGACCAGTTTGCGAAATCCATTCGACATAGTCGAATGACGGAAAGCCTGAAATTATAAAGCCTAAGGCCGACTGCCAGCAGTCGACCTTAGCCTTGGGGACTACACCCAGCGGGTGCACTCAGCGTGCTCCCGCTAACACGGAGTCTGAATCGACACACCCACTGGGTGGCTACTATAAATTCTAGAAAGAAAAGTTTTTGATAGCATATCCTAACAGAACAGGCGGTGGTCGACTGACCTGAACATTGCTTTGAAGGGCGGAACTGGCGTCGTAAGCTGCCTGGCTCGCATCCCGGATGGTCCTTAACTGCTCCATCATGATCCCTGCCTGGCGTATCGCCTCCTTCGCGGCGCCAGCTTGGTCCTCTGGGACGTGGTGCATCGTGAAGAGGGAGGGCTGCTAAGCACTCGTCAGTGGATCTGCGAAGGACACAGTGTGTCGAGTGGTATTCTCTTCCTCCGCAATCAGAGTCTCAGGCGCCGCCACATCCTGGGGCACCCTGCTGGCAGACGCTTTCCTACTCTTTCTGCGCTTCAGCGGTTCCTCATCCTCATCATCATCAGGGAGAGTGATAACAACATTGGGTGGAGCTACAGAGAAGAATCAGGATTAGAGATCACGAGTCAGTCGACTAAAAACGGCGTTAAGAATATAGTACCTGGTTTTGAGGTTGCTGCGTCCTCCATCTCATGGTCATCAGCCCGGGCTGAGGTCTCAGAAGTAGCAGCACTGCAACTCCAAAGAATCAGTCGACTAACTTCAGCGTCGACCAGAGACAAAGTTCACACAAAATAAGAAGACTTAAGCAGCATGATTACCCTGATATGGTGGGGATGGACACCTTCATCTTCGGCAGGAGCTTGGTCAGCTTCGACGGAGCCGCCCGGGGCTGCTTCGGCGCCTTTTCAGTCGCGCCCGAGAGGTGGTCCAAGGGCGCTTGGTCGACTGTGCAACGGTCGCAACCCCCTTGCCACGTTCAGTCGAAGGGTCGTGGACAAGCTTCGACCGCCTTTCTGAGCGCGGCGGTACGACCTCCTCCTCCTCTTCTTCCTCGTCTTCAGCGTCATCTTCATCACCGTCATCGTCGTCATCGTCATCATCATCCTCAGCAACGTCCGAGTCCCATTCCTCCTCCTCCTGGCTCTCGCCCCCACTCGCCTCACCCTCTTCAGTCGGAGCCTGTGCTCCATTGGGCATCGAGTACAGCTCGGTGAGGGCCTGATAGACATCAAGACAAGGATCAATCGACCAATTGGCAGAATAAACAGAAATGAATATGACAAGAACACAGTGGAGAGCAGAGCAGACATACCTTGTCTGGATCACTGTTGTGGTCGAGTGGAGGAATCCTTCTGGCTCCGCGTGGGTTATCCTTGTTTCCGGTAACGGCGGCCATCCAGCTTTCCAGAGTGACATCGTCGACTGCTTCTGGATGGACTCGAGTCTCGTCTTCAGTCCCACAGTACAACCACATGCAGTGGCTCCGGAACTGAAGGGGCTGGATACGACGCCTAAGGAAAACCTCCAGGAGATCCATGCCCGTCACTCCCTCCCGAACCAACTGTACCACGCGCTCCATCAACATCTTCACGTCAGCTTTCTCCTCCGGAATCAACTTCAGAGAGGAGGGCTTGTTCACTCGGTCCATGGTAAACTGAGGGAGTCCACTCGACTGCCCCGGTGTCGACTGATCCTGGTAGTAGAACCAGGTCGACTGCCAGCCTCTGACTGACTCGGGAAAAGTCATGGCTGGGAAGGTGCTCTTATTCCTCACCTAGATCCCCAGGCCCCCACACATTTGGACGACTCGGGTTCTTTCGTCGCCTGGGCTCGCCTTCTTCACGGTCTGAGAGCGACACGTGAATATATGCTTGAACAAGCCCCAGTGCGGTCGACAGCCCAGAAAACCCTCACATATGGACACGAATGCGGCAAGATAGGCGATAGAATTTGGGGTAAAGTGGTGGAGCTGCGCTCCAAAGAAGTTCAAGAAACCACGGAAGAAAATACTCGGCGGCAAAGAAAATCCACGATCAACATGGGTGGCCAAGAGCACGCACTCACCCTCTTCTGGCTGGGGCTGCCACTCCTTCCCCGGAAGCCTCGCAGCTCCATGGGGGATCAAGCCCTCGTTGGCCATGTCGAGGAGATCTTTCTCCGTGATGGTCGACTGGATCCAATCTCCTTGGACCCAGCCCTTCGGCAGGCGGGATCTAGACGAAGACCTGCCGCGGCTGGTGGATCTCCTCTTCGCCTTCTCCGTCGTCGACGCCTTCTTCGCGCGTTCCAGCGCCGCCTTCTTCTCCTTGGCCATGGTTGCCGGCGAGACGCGCGAGGAGAGGTTGGGCGGAGGCGAGAGCGAGCGCATCGGGCGGAGATGAAGGGAGCAGAGAAAGAGAATGCTGAGGCACTGTACAAAAAAACCTCGCCGGGCGCATTTATAAGGTCCCTTCCGAGTGAATGACAGGTGGGCCCGGTCGATCTAATCATATCCAGGAACAGTTATGGAGGCGGGATACATGGCGAAGAAAGCGACGCGGGGATTGAGGCGTCTATATCCCGTCCCATCCAAACGCCGCGGTCCGCTCCGTTTCGCGCGCTTCCCCAAATTTCGCATCCCGCGGAATCCGCGAACGGAAGACCGGTCTGTCAGACGCGGGATTTCCTGCGACCCGTCGCTCGGAAATCGTCAAAGCCAAGAAGATCACTCGACGAAAGAAGAGAATGGATCGAGTCGACTGAAGACAAGTTGGTCACTATCAACGAAGAGATCCTTTGATCCAGAACAACGCACGACCAGTGCGCAAAAGTTAATCGGAAATAACATCAACTCCTTCCTCACTCGAAGCCTCAATCCATTCGGGGGCTAATGATGGGGTCATGTACCTAGGGTAGGGTCACAGACCTGATCTAAGTACCCTGCCCAAGGACACCCTTAGAAGAGGTCACCTTCCAGTCGACCACCGAGGGACTCACTCGACTGACTTGAAGGACTCGACCACGAAGACTCACTCGACCACAAGAAGGTCAAGAGGCACTCTGCACTGCAACGGCCTGTAATTAAGTAGACTTTATGATAGTAAAGACACTTTATGTGGGGCGTTACCAGTAACGCCCCAGACTTAACTCACCTTAAACCCTCTCCTACGTGGGCTGGCTGGGGTCCTGGCGCACTCTATATAAGCCACCCCCCTCCACAGGTAGAAGGGTTCGGCATCCTGTAATTCATATACACATAATCCACTCGACCGCCTCCGGGCTCCGAGACGTAGGGCTTTTACTTCCTCCGAGAAGGGCCTGAACTCGTACATCTCTTGTGTTTACAACCTCTCCATAGCTAGGACCTTGCCTCTCCATACCTACCCCCCACTCTACTGTCAGGCTTAGAACCACGACAGTACTGCTTCAGGACATTTAGTTAAATAATCAGTTGCCACCAATACGAACCGATGCCCTTTTGAGGAAGACGGGTGGATTTGTCCAATGAAATCTAAACCCCAACCTCTGAAAGGCCACAGTTTGATAATAGGATGTAACATAGCAGTAGGAGCCAATTGAATATCACCAAACTTTTGACAAGCTTCACACCCTTTATAATATCTGAAGCAATCATTAATCATAGTCAGCCAATAAAACCCAGCACGTCGCAATAACCATTTCATCTTGGGAGCCGAATGGTGAGTGCCACAAATACCTTCATGTACTTCTCCCATAGCAACTCTTGCCTGGTCCTCGTCCAAACACTTTAGAAGAACATCGTCGACTGTTCGGCGATAAAGACCATCATCTCTCATTGTACACTTGAAAGCCATACGCCGAATAGCCCTGTCCACCCTTTCACTTGGATTGCACAAGTAATCAACAATGGGCTTTCTCCAGTCGGAATTATCACCTGCACTAGATTTTTTGTTAATGGCCGAATCAGTGGGTTCAGGTTCGACCTCTCCCATATTGGCAAGACAAGACATCGGTCTTTGAGAAATATGAAACATGCCATGATCAACATGATATCCAGATGCTTGCTGTGCCAACTCATTTGCTTTCCAGTTGTCATGTCTAGATATATGCGCAATGCTAAAACAATCCAAAGTAGAAATTATATCTAGACATTTATCAATATTAACATTAAGTGATTCGTCCAAACACTGAAAGACTCTGGATATTTGCTGCACCACTAGTAACGAATCACCGTAAGCCTCAATATGTGTAACACCTATAGCAAGTAACATCTCTAGACCGAATAACAATGCTTCATATTCGGATTGATTGTTTGTGCAAAAATATTCTAAGCGGCATGAGGCTTCAAAAATAACACCATGAGGAGATATGTAAACAATACCAACACCTTGACCATTGCTACAAACTGAACCATAAAAGTATAATCTCCATGGTACTAATGAAACAAGGTTCATATCAACATCATGCTTGTCATCAATCCGATGTTCAACAATGAAATTAGCAACAATTTGGCCTTTCATGGATTTTAGAGATTCATAAGCCAAATCATATTCAATCAAAGCATAAGCCCACTTGCCAATTCTACCACTAAGAATTGGCCTATGCAACATGTACTTAATGAGATCGGTTTGACAAGCTACTACACAAGCACTCGGCACTAGATAATGTCTCAATCTTGTGCAAGCATAATATAAGCATAGACATATTTTTTCAATAAATGTATACCTTGTCTCAGCGTCTAATAAGCGTCTGCTCAATTACGTAATGGCATGCTCTTTTCCTTCGGTATCTTGAGTCAAAATAGCACCAATAACACCTTCCTCTGCTGCGATATAAAGCTTAAAAGGTTCTCTATGCTTGGGTGCTTTCATCACTGGAGGAGTGCACAAATAATTCTTGATCATATCAAAGGCTTCTTGCTGTTTTGCCCCCCAAGTGAAATTAACATCATTCTTTAACCGAAGGATAGGAGTAAATGCATCAACTTTCCCTGACAGATTAGCTATGAACCTTCTCAAATAATTGACCTTGCCAAGGAACTTTTGCATATCTCTCTTGCATGTTGGAGCCTCCACTTTCTGTATGGCCTCTATCTTTTTGGGATCAATTTCGATGCCATCTTCATGAATAATGAAACCCAAAAATTTGCCAGCTGACACGCTGAATGCACACTTTAAAGGATTCATCTTCAGTCCATACTTTTTCATTCTTTCAAAAGCTAGACGCAAATCGGCCAAGTGATATTCAAAAGCATCCGATTTGACAACAATATCATCAATATAAACTTCAAGTATGATACCGAGTAAATCATGAAAAATCAAATTCATAGCCCTTTGATATGTGGCTCCAGCATTTTTTAACCCGAATGTCATCAGTGTCCACTCGAATAAACCAAGAAAACCAGGACATCGGAAAGCTGTTTTGTACGTGTCTTCTTCGGCCATAAAAATTTGATTGTATCTGGCATTACCATCTAAAAAGCTAATAACCTTATGTCCAGAAGCATCATTAATAAGCATATCGGCTATTGGCATGGGATACTCATCTTTGGGTGTAGCCCTATTAAAATCTATGAAGTCAATGCACAACCTCAACTTGCCGGATACCTTCTTCTCCACTGGGACAATGTTAGAAATCCACTCGGCATACCTGCAAGGTCGAATGAAATTAGCTTCAAGCAGTCGACCGATCTCTTCCTTGATCCGGTCATATGTTTTCGGATTAAACTTTCTGGTCAACTGTTTATATGGTCTAAAACTGGCCTTTATAGGTAATCGATGCTCCACTAGCTCTCGGCTTAAACCTGGCATCTCATGATATTCCCACGCAAAGCAACAAACATATTCTTTCAATAGCTCGATTAACTTAGCTTTACAATCGACTTTCAGTTTTTTGTTTACAAACGTCGGTCGAGTGACTGAGCCATCTCCAATATCCACCTCTTCTAATGGATCGGCCGATGTAAAACATTGTCCAAGTTTATCCATGTCATCCAACTCCTCAATAGATTCATACATATCGTTCTCGCTGGACCGATACTTTACAAGACGTTTTTGTAACCACTCGGAACTAGAATCCATTGAAACATATCATACCTTGGAGCCGACTGCATTCAGTCGGCTTTAAAGAGACGGGTACGAAACCATTCTTGGTCGCACTGAGAAAATCAAACTCTGACAAATCACGTCCCGTCAAGCAAGTAGCATTGGGATGTTGCCAATCCACCGATGCATCGGCCAAAGCAACACAGGCCGAATTATCTGCATGAATGACTTCCACTTCATCATCAACCCATTGGATCAGAAACTGGTGCATAGTGGATGGCACACACTGGTTTGCATGAACCCAATCACGACCTAGTATGACTTTGTAGTTACCTTGCACCTCAGCGACAAAGAATGCAGTATCCAAAGTTTTGCTTCCGACTGTAAGCTCCACATACATCACACCTTTGGCTTCAGTTTTCTCTTTACCTTCAAATCCGTTGAGCACCATATTGGTCTTGATCAATTCTTCATCAGGCAAACCCAATTTCTTGAAGACCGAATAGGGCATAAGATTTACCACGGCACCTCCATCAACAAGCATCCAAGTGAGCGGCGACCCATTGATATGACCTCTGAGATACAACGGTTTCAGATGCGTTACTGGGTCTTTTGGCTTCTCAAATATTGCGTTTTTAGGGCCAAAATCTAGCTAAGCCACTTCCCCTTCCTCATCTACAGCACGAAACTCAGCAGGTAAGTAATATACCATATTGATATCCATACCTTCATGAACCAGCATGGACTCATAATCCAATATATCAGCCTCTTCTTCAAGTGGATCGACCGATTCTGAAATCTGGTCGAGTGAAGGAGAAGTAAGAAGTGCCGCAGACGATGTAATAGCTATCGCATCGTCCTCCTTGGGTGGTGTAGGCACTTCTGTGATAGATGTAGAAGCTGATGTATCTTGTATTTGTTTAGGCCTCCACACTTGTTTTGCTGGAACCATGGGCCGGGTGTCATTGAACAACTTATCTCTTTGCTTCTCGGCCTCCTGCTCTGCCATCTCTTGACTCCTTAACCTCTGTAATTTCCTCTTCTGTGTCTTTGTTAGCCCTGGAGGACACCACCTTGGCTGAGTGTATTTAGGATCCCTCGTCTTTATTTGGATGGTGCTTGATGCATGGTCATTAGCCGAGTGCTTTGGCACGATAGCAAGTATCGTCTCAGTCGAGCGGTTATGCACAGTCGGCTGCTGTATGGGGAATGTTTTGGTGCCCAAGATAAGTGAGTCGACATCCATTTTCTCCTTGCCTTTTCCCGACTCAACTGCTGCAACACTTGGTGACTTAACACGCCATTCTTTTCGACTTTCTAGATGCATGAAATTTCCACTCGGGCACACCTTTTTATCCGGATGAAATCCATTTGGATGGACGTCACTCTGATGGAATCCACTCGGATGGAACTCACTCGGATGGATTTCACTTGGATGAAATCTACCCATCCATATTTTTTCATTTGGATAGCTTCCACCTGGGTGCATTCTTACACTAGGATAGTTTCCACTCAGTCGCAAATTTTGACCAGCCAACTGATTGTCGCCACTGTTCAGTCAGCCATTATATGAGTATTCAAGTCGGTCCCAAACAGTTTGCCTCTGCTCTTCTGGAAACAGTGCCTTTGGTCCACTCAGTTTCGCATACCGACTGAACATATCATCTGATGGTGACCTTGGTCGCTTCAAATGTGATGGCTGGTTAGAGCTGGGACCAGTCGACTGGTTGGCGTACTTGGACAGCAACATGTCAAAAGTTGGTTTGATTCGTTTGCGCTGTACTTTAGCTTTGTTCATCTTCCACTTGCCAACTTCAGGATTCTTGGGCTTAACAAATTTAACTTGAGTGTGCTGTTGCACCTGTGTTTGCCCCCCGAGTGTAGGATTCTTGATGGTGATCTTGATCACTTCCTTGCCATCAGGTTGCTTATCAAGCACAACATGTCTCCCGAAGACCTTGTCCTTCCTGGGCTCACCAACAATGACATTAGCTTTATTAGCAGATTCGGCTACCTCCGGCCGAATGAGCAGCTTCTTCCCTTCTAAATCTATGGTGTTCATTGGAAAGGGTTGTTTATCAACTTGCATCTCAGAAAAGTTCAATCGTCTGTCATTAATGGTCGATTGTATCTGTCGTCGAAAAACATTGCAATCGTTAGTAGTATGAGAAAAAGAATTATGATACTTGCAATAAGCACGCCGTTTCAGCTCTTCAAACGGCGGTAAAGTATGAGATATTCTAATAATCTTAGCCTGCAGCAAAGCATCAAATATTCGATCACACTTAGCAATGTTAAAAGTAAACTTCATCTCTTCATCACAATTCTTATGAATCGGTTTTAGATCATTGCAAGTAAAGGGTTTGGCCTTAGATGGCCATACAAATTCAGTAGCAAAAACATCACCCTCATCGTCCGAGTGATCACTATCATATTCCACCATATTCATCTTTGGACGATCGGCTTTGTACCTATGCACTTCTTTGAGATCTTTGCTTCGGCTTTCCTGAGCCAAAGCCCTTTGTAAGACTTGGTTAATATTTAAGAACTCATAGCCTTCTAGCTTTTATCTAATGGGAGTTCTCAAACCACTCAGCACTAGGTTTGCCAAGTCTCTCTTGGTTATCACCAAACTAAAACATCGGTTTTTCGTTTCTCTGAATCTCTTGACGTAATCGGAGACCGATTCATCATGCTTCTGTTTAACCTATGTTAGATGTGACAACTTGAGTTCATTGTCGGTGCTGTAAAAGTGATCATGAAATTTTTGCTCTAGCTGCGACCAAACTCGAATGGAACCATGTGGTAAAGAATAAAACCATGAAAATGCGGTACTAGTTAATGATAAAGGAAATAAACGCACTTTCAACTCATTTAGTGAGCATGCCTCACCTAATTGTGCTAAGTATTGACTAACATGCTCCCATATGGTTTTTGTGCCCTCTCCATTGAACTTAACAAAATCTGGAATTTTATATCCTGGAGGGCACTGGATGGCATCAAAGTACTCGGGGTACGGCTTTTGGTAAATCCGATTCCGAGGTAACTCAACTCCAAAATTCTCTAGAAGCATCTTAGCCATCTCCTCTCTAAGATTAGCTAAACCATCATCCATAGTGGACGAAGAAGCTTGTGGCAGTGGCATAGGAGGAGTAAGGTTACTAGCTGTAGGTAGGAATTGTGGCATGTATGTCGACCCATAATTTGGTAGTGGTCGAGTGGTTGTAGCTGTAGCTAGGGTTTGGTTCGGCGTTGCCACCGAACCTGGCATGCTCATAATAGGGTTGATGGGTGCAGTCACAATCTGATTTGTTTGGGTAGGATAATAAGCCATCGGCACGGGAGGTGCCGATGCAATAGGTAAAGCCAGATTAGGGTTTTGCACACTAGCAGCTACACCATCGTTACCACTAGACGATTGAGATGTATTCTTATGAGCATTAGTATTTTCTATGAAAGTTTGATAGACTAGATTGTTACCATCAGCAATACGACTTTCAATCTCAGCCCATTGCTCAGGAGAAAAGGCAGTACTTACAAAGGGTTTAACCTGCTCGGCTTGAAGATGAGGGAACCTGGTTTCTTCAATCGGAGTGATGTTGCCTTGGTGATCCTTCTAAACTTTGCAAGGAACTCCTGCAAATCCTTCTCTTCGCGCGCCTTCTTGTACTCCTCATAGACTTGGTGATGATCAGCTGATATCTCATCAAGACTGGGCTTAATGATGTTATCGGCGTCTACCTCGGATGGCTTGGGAAGATCGGACATGGTGGATGATGATGATTGATCTTCGTTCCCGAGCGGAGTCGCCAAAAAGTGTGTTGACACACGAACACATCACATGTACCCTCGACGCCGGGGGTGATGCACCGTAGCTCACGTCGAAGGAGACCCGACCGACAGCGCGATACGCAAGACAGTCGACGGGCGCTTTTGCAGACCCGAAACCCCACACCCTCGAGAGGGACCCCATCAGGGAGTGCGGCGGCTATGGGCTGCCCTAGGTCGATTCGCTCGCCCCTAGAGCCTCGAGATTCACAGCTCTCAAACACGAAGAACAGCGAAGAACGAGAGAGAAAAATGGTGGAGAGATAAAACGTAGATGAAAAAGTAGTATATTGATTTGTTTGATTGTTTGTTGTTCAATCGGCCATCACCCCCAACATATATAAGAGGCGGCTGGACTTCCCGTACAAGTAAAGGATTCATCTAGGCTTTCCTTACAAGAAATTACATCAATTCACGTCCTAGAGTCCTAGTTCTACTCTAACTTGGATTCAGTCTGAATGTGGCCCAACTTCTGTCTTCCTCCTTGCATGGGCCGTCAAGCTTGCATATGATCTCCTACCAAGACGGCCCAAATATCGAACTTATGTGCGCCGATGAGACGAACAACTCTTATGTTGATCACCTTTTCAAATAAGGCCATCTTGAATACTTTTCGAGGTCATCTTTACCTTCCAGTCGGACTTGGTCTTGCAGCGGACTGGATTGTCTGAGTCCTGTAGTGAATTTGCAGGTCACATGCTATCTCTAATGATGATGACTCCAGAACCAAAGTTTACTGTTTTGATGATACCACAACTTCCGTATTGAACACTTCTCTATCCGAGGTCATCTTGATAAACTTTCGGGCACATGCTCAGTTACACTCGGATTCGAGCTCATCCACTCGGATATTAGAGTCACTCGGATCGTCTGACTGGACTTTTCACTCAGATGTTAGAATCTTTCACTCGGAAGATAATATTCCATTCGGATGACTATATTTTCACTCGGAAGGCAATCTCTTACTCGATCGGCAAATTTTCATTCCGACGGTAATATCTTCACTCGAATGATAATAAGTTCACTCGGATGGCAAACTTTGACTCGAAAGGTAAGCTTTCAATCGATCGGTAAGTTTTTACTCAAAAGTTAAGCTTTCACTCGACCGGTAAGTTTTCACTCAGACGACAAGCTATTCACTCGACCGAAAACATAGTCATATCTTGATTTGTCTCCTCAGGTCTCATACGAGCTCGGATTGAGATGAATTATACATGAAAACCAACCGGCTCGATGAGACGAAACTTTCTCGTGTTGAAGTTTTTACGATTAAAGGCCCTCTTAAGGGCCGAATCGCTCGCGCGACCCATCAGACAGGGTGTCTGGTACTTCGCGCCATATTTCCATTCAGCTCCGGTCTGCAGTATATTGCCTCTAACTTTTGCATATGAACTCGGATTGAGATGATTTATATATCAAAATCGATTGCCTCGACGAGACGAAGACAATTCCTTTAGAGTGCCCCTTCATCCGAGGTCGTCTTTAAAGCATGATTGGCTGAAAACCACTCGGAATATTGAATTCTGCCACTCGGAATACAATTTCGTCCCATAAGATGGAGTCGGGCGATGATAACCTAGACATCAAAATTGTTCCACTCGGTGATGTGAAACTTTTCATGCTGAAAACCCTTTCACTCGAAGACATCTCATTTTCTTTCTATGCCGTGCCAAAATCTGATGTTAACAACATCGTCCGGACTATAGAAGCGTCAAGATACAAGACTCAAGACTTCGGCTCGTGTCCGGATGGGACTCTCCTTTGCGTGGAAGACAAGCTTTGCAATCCGGATATTATGTTTCCTTGTAACCAACTCAATGTAAACCCTAGCTCTCTGGTGTCTATATAAACCGGAGAGGATGGTCCTTAGAAGTCCGATCACAATTACAATCATACCATCATAGGCTAGCTCTTAGGGTTTAGCCTCTATGATCTCGCGGTAGATCTACTCTTGTATTCCACATATCTTCAATATTAATCAAGCAGGAAGGAGGATTTTACCTCCATCGAGAGGGCCCGAACCTGGGTAAACATTGTGTCCCTTGCTTCCTGTTACCATCAGCCTAAGACGCATAGACCGGGACCCCCTACCCGAGATCCGCCGGTTTTGACACCGACATTGGTGCTTTCATTGAGAGTTCCTCTGTGTCGCTGCTGCAAGGGCTCGATGGCTCGTCTCGTTGTCAAGGACGATATCACTTCTGGGGGAGCGCTGGCTGTAGGCCAGACTCTCCGGCTTGGTGGCTTCATTATGACCGCCCCATCTCCTGTCTCGCCGACGATGGCCTCTCGGGTCATCATGCATAACCTTCTCATTGGTTCGGAGCTTTCCGAACAGATGGATCCGATGGAGCTCTCCTCTCTTAACGAACTCTTGGATCACATCGCTGCCTTGGGAGTCGCTACGGACTATGACCGGATTGGGCTTGAACCCGACCAGAGGGACATTAGATCCCCACCGGCCACCCACGAGATAGCGGTAGTGGAGGAATCACACATGGGCCGCCCCTCAACTTTGAGGACGGATTATGTTCGGATCACCGAATCCAGTGAGGCGAACGCCCACCCAAAGGACTACATAACCCAGGTTCCGGACTTAGAATCGGGCGCTGGGCCAAAGGGATTAGGTAATACTCCAGATCCCGAACTGTCAGGCTTGGTACTTCCCGTGCCCTCGGGCGTCGGATCGGATCAAAATCCGGCTTCAGCCAGCGACGCTCGCTCGGACTTAATCTGTCTCTCCCATGTCCGGCAGGAGCCCTAGGAGACGGTACATCGTTACTGGGCCAGATTTCTCCTTGCTCTTAATAAGGTCAAGGACTGCCACGAGGAGGACGTAGTCTCTCTTTTCTGCAGAAACTGCATGAACAAAGGACTCCTTAATGCTATAAGTCACCGTGACATAGAGCACTTTGCAGACTTGGCAACCATAGTACAAAATTATTGTGCGATGGAAAGTGCCTGGAAAACCCAGACATAATTTTGGGATAGTACGACCCTCACCGGAACCTTTGTCCGAACGGCCGAACTCTCGTAAGTCGACCAACTCAATTCCCAAGAAACCCAAACCCGCCCCAGGGCGTGGAACCGTATTGGAAGGATGGCTCAACGGGCCATGTAAGCTTCACAACACGCCGGACGCTACGCCGACCCATAGCCTTAGAGCATGTTGGATACTCCGGCAGGTAGCTGAGAGTGGCGAGGATCTCCTCGAGAGCCATAAAGCAGAACCACGTCCCGCCAAAGAACTCAATACGGTGCTGACGGTCTTCGAGACCGTCGCCTCAAACAATAGGCGCAAGCGAGCGCATCGAAGCTCTGCTGAAATTTTCCATGTGGCAAAAGTAAATCCATGGAACGACACTGCTATAACCTTCAATGCCAGTGACGAACCCCAATTTCAGTCCGTCCGGGCGCCGGCCGCTCTGGTCCTCGGCCCAATAGTGGATGGCTTTCGTCTCACTAAAGTACTCATGGACGGCGGAAGCAGATTAAACCTTATCTATGAAGAAACCCTCAAAAAGATGGAGATTGACAAAAGCCACGTTGATCAAAGTGACACGACCTTCGGGGGAATTATCCCTAGTCGGGAGGCTCGGTGTGCAGGAAAAATCACACTCGACGTGGTATTCGGCACCCCAGAGAATTGTAGGTCCGAAGAAATCACATTCCAAGTGGCTCCCTTCAACAGTGGATACCACGCCCTTCTAGGGCGGGATGCGTTTGCAAGCTTTCAAGCCATGCCCCATTACGGGTACATGAAGCTTAAATTGCCCGGACCCAATGGAATCATCACTCTAGCTAGTGATCCGGACATCGCACTCCGTGCCGAAAACAAAACTGCAGCGCTGGCCTTGGAAGCATTATCCGAATCCCTAGTGGCCGAAGAATTAACCACGCTACACGCCACCGTGGACAGGGACGACGTGATACTCGACAAGCGACCCAAGTCCACCTCATTCAAACCCGTAGAGGAGATAGTCAAATTCCAAGTCCACCCAACGGACCCCATGAAGACAGCTTCCATCAGGGCACAATTGAACCCCGCTATGGACGCTGCATTGCGCGACTTCTTACGCGAGAACTGGGATATCTTCGCCTGGCACCCATCGGACATGCCAGGCATCCCACGTGGATTGGCCGTACATAGCCTTAACGTACTAAAGGGATACAAATCTGTTAAACAGACCCTAAGGCGATTTTCGGAGCCCAAACAGCAAGCCATGGGGGAGGAGCTAGCCAAGTTACTTGAGGCCGGATTCATTAGAGATAGCAAACATCCGGATTGGCTGGCGAACCTGGTAATGGTACCAAAGAAGGACAAATCCTGGCGCCTGTGCGTCGACTTCAAAGACCTTAACAAGGCTTGCCCCAAGGATCCCTTTCCCCTCCCTCGCATCGATCAAATCATCGATGCCACAGCCGGACATGACTCGCTGTGTTTCCTCAACGCATACTCTGGATACCATCAAATAAAGATGGCACAGTCCGACCAAGCTGCAACAGCTTTCATAATGCCGTACGGCCCTTTCTGCTTCAACACTATGCCTTTCGGGCTTAAGAATGCCGGAGCAACCTATCAACGCATGATTCAAACATGCCTGGAAAAGCAAATTGGCAAAATAGTGGAGGCATACATGGACGAGTTATCGTAAAAACAAGACACATTGAAACCTTAATTGATGACTTGAGGCTTACGTTCGACAACTTACGAACATACGACATCAAGCTGAATCCGGAGAAATGCGTTTTCGGCATCCCCTCTGGAAAACTACTGGGCTTCATCGTTTCCAATAGAGGAATTGAAGCTAATCCGGCAAAAATCCGAGCTTTGTCACAATTGGCTATACCAACAGCCTCAAACATATCCAGAAATTAGCTGGATGCGTAGCTGCTTTGAGCCACTTTATCTCCAGGCTAGGAGAAAAGGCATTGCCTCTTTATCGCCTCCTTCGGCGCACCGAACAGTTCGTGTGGACGGATGCAGCCGCGGCCAGACTAGATGAAATAAAGACCTTATTGGCCAGTAATCCAGTCCTAACAGCGCCATCTGCCGGCGAACCTATGCTGCTGTACATAGCTGCAACACATCAAGTTGTAAGCGCAGCACTCGTCGTCGAACAAGAGGTTGACGGATACAAATTCCCACTATAGAAGCCGATTTATTACGTATCCACGGTCCTCACCCCTGCAAATCCCGATACCCACACTATAAAAAAATTACATACGCAGTCTTCATGGCGTCCCAAAAGTTACGACACTACTTTCAAGAGTGTTCGATTACGGTGGCCTCCGAAGTACAACTCAACCATATAATAAATAACTGCGATGCCACGGTCCAGATTGCTAAATGGGCCATCGAACTCCTTCCGTTTGACATAACGTACAAGCCTCGGCGGGCTATCAAGTCGCAAGTATTAGCTGACTTCGTCGCCGAATGGACGGAAGCCAAACTCCCTAAAGAGTACATCACGTACTCTAACTGGATCATGCACTTTGACGGCTCTAAAATGCTGGCCAGATTGGGGGCAGGTGTAGTCCTGACTTCTCCCACCGGGGACACGGTCCAGTACGTCCTTCAAATATTATACAGAGACTCCAACAATGCAACCGAATATGAGGCTCTGTTGCACGGTCTCCGGATGGCAGTCTCTATGGGCATTCAACGCCTAGAGGTACGCCGGGATTCAAACCTCTCAATATCACAAATAAATGGAGACTTTGATGCCAAGGATCCAAAAATGGCGGCCTATCGTAATGCCGTCCTTAAAATGTCAGCTCGGTTCGAGGGGCTCAAATTCCACCATGTGGCTCGAGAAAACAATCAAGCGGCAGATGGCCTTGCACGCATCGGTGCTAAAGGCGACCCCATCCCACCTAACATATTCCTGGAAAGGCTGTTCAAGCCATCCGTGGTATGGGAAGGGGAGTCTGGCCACACCAGCACGGATCCGAATACATCCCCAGATCCCGAACTATCAGACATAGTCGGAGGTTCTGCCACCGAAATAACATCGTCAGCCCACGAAATAATGGTTGTCATCGCCTCGTGGACTAAGCCTTTCTTGGCCTACCTAAATAGGCAGGAGCTCCCTGAAGACCAAAATGAAGCACACTGCATTGTCCGGTGTTCTAAAGCTTCCAAAGTCCATGAAGGAGAGCTCTATAAGAAAAGTGCTACCGGAGTGCTTCAAAGGTGCATCTCCGAAGAGGAAGGACGGCAGCTCTTGGCTGAAATCCATGACGGACTGGTAGGGCACCATGCTGCAGCTCAAGCACTAGTCAGCAAGGCCTTCCGTACAGGTTTCTATTGGCCGACAGCCCGAGCAGACGCACAGGACCTTGTCCAACATTGCGTTGGTTGCGAGCTCTTCGCCAATCAGAGCCACATGCCCCCTACCACTCTCCAAACAATCCACATAACTTGGCCCTTCGCGGTCTGGGGGTTGGATATGGTTGGACCCCTTAAAGGGGGAAGCCATAAGAAAAAATACTTATTGGTCATGGTTGACAAGTTCACCAAATGGATAGAAGCCAAACAATTGAAAACGGCCGAATCCGGACCAGTTATAGACTTTATATCCGGGGTCGTACACCGATACGGTGTCCCCCACAGCATCATCACCGATAATGGTTCGAATTTCACGGCCGATGAGGTGAAATCTTGGTGCGGCAAAATGGGCATTAAGCTTGACTATGCTTCCGTCTACCATCCTCAAACAAATGGCCAGGTCGAACGGGCAAACAGTCTTATTATGAGCGGCATCAAACCCAGAGTAGTGCGATCCTTGACAGAGTCGGATACTCAATGGGTCGAGGAGCTCGACTCTGTACTCTGGGGGCTGCGGACCACGCCGAATCGCACCACCGGATACACACCCTTTTTATGGTGTACGGCGCGGAAGCAATACTACCATGCGACATAATACATGATTCGCCACGCGTACGTATGTACGAAGAGAAGGAAGCCGAGTTAGATCGGCAGGATAACTTGGACACCTTGGAGGAGGAGCACGATGTCGCTAAGGCCCGTTCCGCATTCTATCAGCAACAGGCTCGATGATACCAAAGCAGAGAAGTGCGGGCCCAAACTTACAATATTGGCGAACTCGTTCTACGCTTACCAGAGAAGAAGAAGGACAAGCTTAAACCCAAGTGGGAAGGCCCCTTCATCATCGACAAAGTTCTCGCTGGAGGAGCGTACCACCTACGTAATGCATCTGATAACAGACTCGAGCCGAACCCATGGAACGCGCCCAGACTTCGGAGATTCTACGCCTAAGCGCCGAACTCGGTGTTCGTCTCCTTAACCCCCTTTTTCAATTATGCTCCCTCCTTTTTTCCTTTCTTGATCTCTTTCTTTTCACACATGTATTTCATACAGTGCAGATTCCTGGATTACTCCGGCCGCACAACGTGTGTAAACTTTACCTGGGGGCTTCCTATACGGAAGCTTAATATAAGTTACTTTAAGGGCTTCTTGCCCATCACACATGCGTGTCTTTTTCCATGTGTGCCTTTTCTTCACCATTGTATGCATCGATATGACTTAAGACGTGGCCAAGCTGGGTTGCCTGGCTCCTGTGTTTATGCCCTAAGTTCCCGTTAATTCGGCTAGGGCATAAGGGGACCACCTCTGCGATTGTTACTGCCGGTTGAGCCGGATGTGTACCTCAGACTGGGTGAAGCCGAAAGCTTGTTTCCTTAAGAGAATATTCGGTCGGTGAACAAAAGATGTCTCCGTTTATTATAACTTTAATCCCCAAAAGTTTTGTGTTCTGCGCTTTGGTTCGCAGTCCGGACATGTGCCTTGACACATGCTTACCCAGGGAAAGGAACCCTTAACGGAACTATTCTCTCTGGAAGATGTTTCTTACTAACCATGTAATATAACATAACTAGTTGGGTACTTGTCTGTTCAAGCACTTATGACCCCTATGCCTGGTTTCCACGCATACTCCAGTTTTATATAACTGAGCGGGTATTCGGACACACCCCGGACTTTAGGATCCGGGGGTTGAAGCGAAAAGGTCCGCCAATACAAACGATTTTTAATCCGGCTAGGGGCTACTTATGTCCATCGAATTACACAGTCATTTGGACTAATTATATTCATCCTCTATACCATCCAACAGGCTATCTAGCTTACAATCCTGCTGAGAATACTTTGCGGCTAACTCCACCTGGTCATATACCAGACTCACGGGAATTTCTTGCCCATCCGGCCCGGCCGGTCCAACTTCGGCCATATGGTTCGGGTCCAGCTTGGTGTAGCGCGTCTTCACCATCGCCCACGCTTCTCTTGCACCTTGCTGGCAGGCTGATATCTTCCATAAACAGAAGCGCCGCCGTGCTCCCTGAAGCATGTCCACAAGCCCCCCATGCCATTTGGCAGGGAGCTTGCCGGCCACAGAAACCGCGCGACGCCCTGCATCACCTGCCGAGCTCGCTCGTGCAGTTGTGAGAGGTCCTGCAGTAAATCACCTGCAGAAGCGGGCATCTCCTCCTTAGGGTGACCCGTCAGCATTCCTGCAAAACATAACTTTTTCAATATGCTTCCTCGCCGAACTATACTAAAGTTCGTTCAGGCACTTACGATAAATGTTGCGGCGAAGCCTTTTGTTCTCTTTCACAGAGTCCGCCAGCTGTGCACGGACATCTTTTAATTCCATGTCCAGCCAAACATTGGCATCTTGGAGCATATTCTTATCATGCTTCACTTGCGTCAGGATGCGCTCACCGGTGTTCAGTTGCCTCTGGAGATGCGACTCGTCCTCCACGCCGCCCTCCGGATTTACTCCGGGGTTGTCTACAGAACTCTCTGTTAAATTTGTCATACTAGCCGGTTGCCAACTGGTGCATTCTTATATAATTCAGATAAATATTACCACACGAGGCCTTCTGGGATTCCTCTAGCTTGGCAACTATGGCCCTCAGTTGAGTCTTGCACTCCTCTAGCTCCCGAGCCAATTGCTCATTCTTATCAACAAGAATCTGCGCATAAATTGATACTTAAAACTGTTGTTTCAACCATTTCAAGTCTCAGGGGCTACTACTATATCTATGCTCATCAAAGCTTTCTTACCCGTATATCTTTGGTATACTAGACTGTCGCCCGAGCAAGTCCGCCTTGAGCAGCTCGGATGTATGCGTCTCCGGAATTGAAGGCATTAAACGCCTCTTCAGAAAAAATGTTGTTGCGAAGCACGACCCGTCGACGCCAATGATCCATGGCGCTCTCTACCTCCGAATTGGTGGCGGAGAGCATATCTGCGTCTTCTGTCGGAGGACTATGCGGTGTCGGCCCTACGTCCGCCTCCCCTCTCGATGTTGGTCGTGGAGCCCGACTGGTGGAGGCGTGGTTGGCAGGATCTCCGGATATAGTCCGGATACTCCTCTTCCTGCCAAGATGTACAAAGGGCGGTGTTATACTTCAAATGACCACAAAATTGCATGACAGGTTGTTTTCTTACCTCTGTAGAGGCGTGTCGGCTCTAATTGCCTTCCTCTTGAGCCTCCCCAATCTGGACGGCTGTGGCTGACGGGTCCCTAGGGGCTCGGCCCTGCGCTCCGAACGTCGCTTCTGCAAAAAAGCACGACATATCAGGGATAAGGTGTGACATCAGGAAAGAATTCTCTTCGGAGGATTGAGTTTTCGGCTTGGCTTACACACGACGAAGGTAACGGTCCGGGATAATCGGCGGTGATAGCCACTGGGGCGCCATCACAGCTCGTCCGATAAAATATCCAGTCGGCAAGCTCCACGGCCGCATCTGGGTCTTCTTCGAGTCCTAGATCCAGGGCCCTTTCGGGGTCCTCTGGCTGCGGAGAAGGGCTGGTAATTCCTTCCACGTCCCTCCTCAGTTCCTTCTTGGAAATATCGACACAGGTAACTTTAGCAAAGAACGCCACAATAAGTGAAGCGGTAAAATAAATGACGACTTACCCAGTTTGGGGGATTTTACATGGAGAATCCGTCCCGCGGTTTGATACGGAGGAATTCCTCCTCTTCTCCTTTGTATAGGTTGGACAATATCCTTGCCAGAGCGGTGGGGGAGTCCGGACCCTTACGGCCGCAGCGGGTGGCATCGTCTGTCCAGTTGTAGTGCCACATGGGATTGCTCCGATATTGAAGCGGTTGCACCCCCCGCATTATACATATTGCCATCACCTCGACTATCGTCAGTCTGGATTTGGCCAGTAACTTTATCCTGTTCATCAGGAAATGTACTTTCCCTGGAATCCTCTCCTTGGGGGCCTCGGGGGCGCCAGCTTAGACGTGCCCTCGATGGAGAGTTACTGAACTTGGGGAGTCCTGTCCGGATTGGATCCGGAAGAGGAGCGTCGTCAATATAAAACCACTCCGAGGCCCAGTTGTCTGGAGCCTTCTTGGGAGTACCGGAAAAGTATCTGGTCTCAGCAATATGCCATACTTCGGCCTGGCCCACTTGACATAGGGATTCTCCCTGGTTGCGGGGGACAAGGCAGAACAACTTCTTCCACAATCCGAAATGAGCCTCACAGCTTAGGAATAACTCACAAAGGGCAACGTACCCTGCTATATGCAGTATGGAGGCTGGGGTAAGATTGTGCAGTTGGAGGCCGTAGAACTCTAGAAGCCCATGAAGGAATGGATGAATAGGAAACCCGACGCCCCTTAGCAGATGCGGAATTAAGCATATTCGCTCCTCTGGAGACGGATTAGGGAATCTCTCAGCTTGTTCTCCGCCGTTATAGGTGGCAACTCCGGCTCGAATGGGGACCATGAATGCCGGCGGGAGGAGCCCTTGAGTTTGTAACTTTATCAAACGGCTATGCGAAACTGAACACTCGCCCCAGTCTCCCGGCTTGGGGCAAGGGGAGCGAGCAGAAGAGCTGCGACGACCGGCCATGCTGGAATGGTTTTTTCTGGGTGCTCTGTTGGATGCTTGCTTGAGGAGGGAGAGTGAGGTTTGGATCTGGTAATCTCCGTCTCTTCAAATAGACGGCTAGCCCGAAGAACCGAGGGTGGCAAATGCAAAAAATGCCTCGACTCCTCACATTCGCTCGACACGTGGAAAGGGTCATTATTGATACACTGAAGCCGAGGAGTACACATTGATGAAGATGCCGGACACTGTTCGTCATGATCGGAACCTTGGAGTATTCGGAAGGAGGAACCCGCCTTGCAATGCCGACAACAAGACTACGCGCCGGACTCATCGTCATTGAAGCCTGGTTCAGGGGCTACTGAGGGAGTCCTGGATAAGGGGGTATCCGGACAGCCGGACTATATACATCGTCCGGACTATAGAAGCGTCAAGATACAAGACTCAAGACTTCGGCTCGTGTCCGGATGGGACTCTCCTTTGCATGGAAGACAAGCTTAGCAATCCGGATATTATGTTTCCTTCCTTGTAACCGACTCCATGTAAACCCTAGCTCTCCGGTGTCTATATAAACCGGAGAGGATGGTCCTTAGAAGGCCGATCACGATTACAATCATCATAGGCTAGCTCTTATGGTTTAGCCTCTACGATCTCGTGGTAGATCTACTCTTGTATTCCACATATCTTCAATATTAATCAAGCAGGAAGTAGGGTTTTACCTCCATCGAGAGGGCCCGAACCTGGGTAAACATTGTGTCCCTTGTTTCCTGTTACCATCAGCCTAAGATGCACAGATCGGTACCCCCTACCCAAGATCCGCCAGTTTTGACACCGACAGAGGGTACGATGAGGCTGCGGTGCCGTTCCACGAGCTTTGGCTCCGGCACCGCTCCAGCGGAGATTAGCTCTTCCCCACAAAAGAGTGAACTTATTAATAAAACCCGTGTCCCTGACTCACTTGTGGTTAATGATTTCCTGCATTTTGCTTTTCTTTGTATGCTTGGTGGATTACGATCTACATTGTTGCCTAGCATATTTGGCTTTAAGATTGCTTGTCATATAGGCTGTGTTCACCTAGTTGCATATCTAGTGAACCCTATTTATCCTCTTATCCCTAAAACTTACAAATGAGATTAAAATTTGTAGTCTCCTATTCACCCCATATAGTTGATTGTATCGATCCTTTTAGAAGGACTAGCTCCATATAAGGGGTCATAGGCAGAAGATCCTGATTGGATGGAGCACATAGAGGAACTATCCAGGAGAACTGCGAGAGTAAGCATCGATGATGGGTTGGCTGACAGGTCCAGGAATGGAGAAAAGATGGCTACTTGGTGACGTGGTGGATCCTATTTAAGGGGCACATAAGGTTAGAAAAGCAGGATTGGAAGGAGGGGTAGGTGATAGTGAGGATCCGATGAGGTGAAGGTGGTTAGGAGAGGTGGCTGATAACCCACAAGTGTAGGGGATCTATTGTAGCCCTTTTTGATAAGTAAGAGTGTAGAATCCAACAAGGAGTAGAAGGAATTGGTATGCAATCTAGTAAGGAATCCGTGTAAAATCTACAAAGATTGTTTGAGGATTTTTTTTGGTTACAAGAATATTTTAGGAACGTAATTTATAACAAACAACGCAATGGTGTAGCAAGGGGCTCAATCCTTATTATTTTAAGGACAAGCCTGTTGTATTATTTATGGGGATCAAGGACATACGAGAATTTTACCAAGTTGTTTTCATCTAGTTCCACTGATGTGATGTTCATTACCTTGATAATTCTTGTATGATGGAACCTACATTAATGTGTTACTTAAACAACTAACGTACTCATGATTGTACCCTCCATGCAAGCTTCTGAAAATACAAGAAGAGTAATTAAGGTAACATCTTACCATAGCGGGGTTCCAACAACCCCTCGTTTAATAGTCTATAAACTTAGGGTTTGGTAATTTCTATCACGTAAAAGCAAAGTGGTCTGTTGGCGTCAACCCACCACCACCAGTGTTCCATTCTCGTGACTAAGCCTCATTAGTGCATCCTTGATGTATGTCATTGACACGGTCTATCAAAACCAACATTGTCGAGACATTTATCCAACATTTGAAATCTTAAATGAATCAACATGTATAGCACCCGGGATCTCACTCGAATGAATCGACATGTAAAGCTCAAACCAATGCAATAAACACAAAGCAAAAAAACATACGCTTAAATCTCTCTATACCAAATCATACCCAAAACAAATGCAATCAAGGCATAGACGAGGAGAGGAACACCAAAGGAGGTCAAAAAATGACTCCCAGATTCAATCACAATATTCCCTGACTTAGGTGGGAGATTAGGGCTTTGTGAAATGGAAAGACAGCTACATAGAATGGGGAAAGACTTAGATTTTAATCCAGATATAGAACTCTCTTTTTCGACCTCCATGGTACAACACTGCCTATAATCGGATCGAAGGCACTACAAAATATGTGGCACACCTCGTCCATCACTATCTTGAATACTAGCTCGTACATGTATGTATCCCCCATTATCGTGTGGGGAAGTTGTTGAAGCTGAAGACCTAGCCATGAGTTTTGATTTCACTACGGAATGTGATCCATGTTGGGATGATTGACATACAATAAGTAAGAACATGAACTATAGAAAAGGAAAGAGAATATTTTAGTCATGATCAGGCATTTGGCTGCGATGTCCTAGTGTCATCTTATGCACAAGGTGATAACTGTGCATCATGCCATTCTCTTTCTATTCTTATAAGAGTGCAAACAATATCCATGAATAAGCCAACACTTAAGGCGGTCATGTCAGTGAAAATGATGTCCCAAAAAAGTGACATCGCCACTCAACCCGTCCCAACATATACAGAAAGAAAGCAACATCTTGTAGGAAAAAATATGTTAGATGCATTAGCTTACTTAGTTGGTATACATTTTTCACGAGGGGGAATAAACCAACAAATTCATGTCTAATTCGTGTGCCAATTGAATTTCTAGAAAGTGCATTGGGCAAAAGCATAAACGGTGGCACCCCGGCTCAGAGAAACCGGAACGCCCCATATTCTAGCCCAGAGATCGAGATGAAGTCTTCTAGAATACAGCACTGCTTAGCATAGAACAAATCAGCTCTTTATTACAATCTATTTGGGTACAAGCGGTTCCGATATAATGGGGAATTACATCGGCACGACGACACTACACCTGCCACTGTTGCTCTATGCAAGCAGCAGAACAACTCGAAGCAGCGGAACAACGACGACGGTGGTGAACTCCACACCGCAGGGACTCTGGCTGGAACGCTTATCCTAGCTCGCAAACAAGGAATCCACGACAAACAAGCAATCAAATCCGGCATGACCTGCAAACTGGCATGACACACCAGGTCAGTACATTGAATGTACTTGCAAGCTCACAATAACCAGAAGCATTCAAGACAAACAACAGCATGGCAATTACAGGTTAAGCAAGGATTTTTATGAGATCATCATAACAACATGGCATGAACAACATGAACATGGTACAACTAGCACAATATGAGCATGGCAAGAACATATGAATCTGACGATACTAGCATGCAACATGATGACACTATCATGCACAGCTTATTCTGCTCGGGTTACCTTGTAACCATCACATGCACAAACTTACCATCTCGGACATCACACGATCATATCAGGATAAAATCAAGCTTGGTATAAACAATACCGTAGTAATCATTACATGACCACAAGGAGCTTGATCTTTACCCATGATTCTCGCACAACATCACGAATATCCAACAACTCGGTATCCTCGCCACGGTGATCATTCACGGATCACAAACGAAACCACCCTTGGTTCAATAGGTTACCTCGTAACCAAACGGTGATCAGTCGCGGATCACATATCCAACTTATCTCATCATCGAACCAGGGTTGTTATTAAGCACATCATTATTATTATTGTTGACCCATAGTGTGACCAACTACGAACTGGGCCCTTATCCACGGGCGTGGCTATCGATAGATATAATACGCTCTATAGAGGTAGCATATTGTACCCACACCACAGAACCCATGGACTCGCACTCCTATTCGGGTGGACCAACGGCATTCCGACAAAACTGATCTACTGCCATGACACTCTCCCGACCACTCCGACCAACACCCCTTTTTGGGTTCAGTCCTGGGTGACCGAGCCTACCAAAGGCAAAACAGCCACCATCATGGCAAACTAAACAGTCCCAAACGGGGACAACCCGGGTACAACAACAACAGGTCCACAAGGCTTATGTCTGCCTACGTAATCAGGGTAGCGCGCGCCCATAACCTTCCCTAGTTGGAGGCACCGGCGACAGGCATGACAATAGACCCATCAGGGCCTCCCCATACTAAGGCAAATGTGGTTGCACTGGTCAGCTCGATATGGTGGCACCATGACTCAGCCAATAGTTGTTCAAGTTCAATTAAATCCGGTTAAACTTGAATCCAATAAGCTGAGTCATATGAAAATAACATGATGCAACTACAATGCATGAACATGACATCAACATAAACATGGCTGTGCAACATTACTTTTTAACATATCAACAACAATAAATCATATATCTGACTGAGCATGGCATAGTGACTAGCATGAACATCACGAGTACACTACTCAGAAACATAGCAGGACTACTAGCATCAACAATAAATATCATGCAAGAACATATCGATAATACTACCATGCAAGCATCTAACCAACTGGATGCAAAAAAATATGCATAACAACGACACTCGGAACAGACGATAGTCATGCACCGAAGACCATCACCGACATCAACATGTACTACTAGCAAGCATAAGCATATGAAAGGAATACTAGCAACTAGTACATGATAACCAGGTGCATAACAACATAGCACGAGAGTGAACATGAAACTCTAAGCATCACCGGAACAACGACAACCGTAATTTAAACAAGCAAACATTTATTATGTATTCAAGTTGAAAGTCATGGCTACTGCATGACTATCATGCAAGTGGGTATTGTGGCTTGCCTAAGGGTGAAGAAGGCACCGAGGAGAAGTGCAGAAGGATCGCAGAAAGATTCGCCAGAAACAATCCTCTCCCGGAGAGGCTATTTACGTGCAAGGGCAAGATGGTCATTTTAAGAATGTCAACACATCGTGAAAGTGTGACCAACAGAACGGTCTCGACGAGACAAAGAAATGGGCTTTGGAATCACCTCATTTGGAGTTACGGCAAAAAGTTATAGTTGTTTTTCTGCCAGGGACTTATCTGTAATAGAAATATTTACAGACCGGGCCAAAACAGAAAAACCGAAAGCGCCTACGGCCGAAATGCGTTTGCTGCAAAGGGAAGCGTATTTTCAGTCGCAGTTAACCAAAGTACGCTTTCTAAACAAGAAACGTATTCCAGAGGATACATGTCCACTTATCTGACTAGGCAGAGGCGAGGCCGGGGCTTGGGGTCGCTGACATGCGGGTCCCACGGGGTGGGGCCCATTACTTATCCACGCTGGCCAGGCGGGGTCAATGCCGTGCCGCTGACAGGCGGGGTCCATGGGGCCCACGACCAGCTGGCAGGGAGGAGTCAGCTCCTTCGTCTCCTTCCCGATGCCACTCAACGGAGGCAGAGGGAGGAGCCCGGCGCCGACGCTCGTTCGGCCGGCTTCGGCCATCACTCGGGCGGTGCGACCTAAGGGTGAGCTCAAGAGAACGAGCTGCACTCGTTCCCGGTCGTGGAAGACGCCGAGCTACACCGGGACGGGCGGGGCATGGGACATGGCGGAGGAGAGCTTCAGGCGCCGGCAAACCCACGGCAGGAGGCCACCAGAGGAGGAGAGGTGCTGGGGCGGTGTATTGGTGGTGGAGGAGATGGCTAGAGGTGGTGGGAGTGAGGGAGAGGCTCGGGTTCGCTTGGATTTAACCGGAGGGGAGCGGCGGCCATGGCGGAGATGGTGGAGCTAGAGGGGATCTCGAGCTCAAAGGGATGGTTGGGCGGGGTCCATGGAGTGTGGGGAGGCTGGAAGTGAGCTCAAACGAGCACGGGGAGGGCTACTTATAGCCGTGGCCAAGGAGGCCGAGCTATCATCGCCGCGGACGTGTGAACGGTGCCGTGGACGCATGTGCTCATGCATGAGCTCGGGGGAAGGCGATGGTGAGGCACAAGGGAGAGTCTCACGGGGGGGAGAGAGCCAACGGAGCACGGGGAGGAAGAAGACAGCAACGAACAGAGCCAAACTGCCACTGTTCGCCCGTGGGCACGCGGCGGCGAGCGTCGGTGAGGAATCTGCCAGAGGGAGAGAGGAGTCCATGGAGGTGGCAACGACGAGAGGAAGACACTAGACACGCTGACGCGCGCGAATACGACAAGAAGGAGCGGTGCCGCAGCACAAACAGCCACTGGACGCGGCCAAAGTGCAGAAAGCGCGTGCACAGGCATGCCAAAATGATGGTCACCGCGGTCACAGGTGTACAAAGTGCACGGGGTTCGGCCAAAACGTGTCTGGTGGTTAGTCCTTCCAGAGGAGGGTGCAACTGAGGTGGTATCTTGGTCAAAGGAGCCGTGGTTAAGTGGCAATTAACCTCTGAAGTTTATTGTTGCAAACTTGATCAACCAAGTGTGATCAACAGAGATATGCTATGGGTCCAATGTGATGTCTCAGGTGTTTAGGCTAGGAAGGACTACAGTCCTAGGGAGTTTGGCAGGAAATGGACCAAGGTTTAATGCAGTTGCTTCACAACTGACCAAACTGGTCCAGAAACTTGAGCATGATGATGCACTCATATGGAGTATCAACTTGAGCTCAAATTGGGCAAGGCAGGGTAATTTGGTCCTATGAAGATGCTCAAAAAGTCTCATACCAATTGGCCAAGCCAAAATGGTACTTGCTTCACAAACATCTCCTATGAGCAGAAACTTGCAAAAATTCTAGAGGAATAATGGCTAGATGAAATATGTCCAAAATGGGTGGAGATAGGTTATATGGATAATAGAAGGCCTAGAAAAATTTACATCCATAATGGAGCAAAATAAAATATACTTGCTTCACAGACTAGAATTTTGGACAGAATCAAAGAGTTGAAGATAAGCTCACATGGAGGCATGACATGAGCTGTACTTTGGTGGAGGGCTATGATATGATGATATGAGGGACCATGCAAAATTTAAACTCATTTGGATATGCCTAGCTTGTACCTCCTTAACAAAGCTTCTTTCTGGACAGAAAGTTTGGAAAATCATAATTAAATAACTACTAGGCAAATGAGGTTGCATTTTGGCATGTGGCAATGATATGGACACGAAAAGATGTCCAAGGAGTTTGAGGTCAATTGGGCAAAGGAAAATAGCACTTGCTTCACAATGTGCCATTTAGGGCAGAATAGGAAATGAATTATTTGAGGATTATTTTTTAACATGGCAATGAAAAGTTTTGCCAAATTTGATGAAGATATGACCCAAACAATTTATGATAATTATTTGGGAATTTTAGGAGTGAGGGAAATATAGGTTGCTTCACAACCTAGGGCAAATTGAGTTATTCCTTTAATAGAAAAGGAATATTTCTAATAAAAAGAATATTGGGATTTGGTCCAAGGTGGAAATGGAAAGGTCTACGGAAGGATTTGGGTATGACAAGTGAAAGCGCAACTATCCCTTAGTGGTTTTGGTAATTCCTAACAACATATAGCTCATTGAGCTAATACTATTTCAAGATAAATATTTCAGGAAAGCTCAGTGATTGGCATGGCATGGATGAGAAAAGTGGATCCCTCAAAATGCTAAGGAGAAAAGGATTGGCTCAAACTCAAATCACAAGACTCTACATTTTTTATTTTAGTGATCCAAGATCAAATTGAGTCTATAGGAAAAGCCAATACTATCAAGGAGGGATGAGGTGTTGCTAATGAGGTTCTTGCTCAAAGTGCTTAGTGATATGCTCCAAAGCCCTCAACTACTTTCTCACATCCACATATGACCCAAACCAAAAGTCAAACTTGGCCCCACCGATTCTATCTATCCGGTGCCACCGAGTTCACCTGTCATAGCCACTGCCAGAAACCCTAATCAAATCGGTCTCACCGATAGGGATCTCGGTATCACCGAGATGGGATTGCAATCTCTCTGTATCCCTTCGTAACATTTCGGTCAAACCGAGATGAGCGATCGGTCCCATCGAGATTGCAATGCAAACTCTTTGTTTCCCTTTCGTAACGTTTCAGTCCAACCAAGATGAGCGAATCGGTCCCATCGAGTTTGCCTGACCAACTCTCTGGTTAGCTTATTACCAAAATCGGTCCCACCGAGTTTGTGTAATCGGTCTCACCAAGATTATGTTATGCCCTAACCCTAACCATATCGGTCCCACCGAGTTTACATGTCGGTCCCACCGAAATTCCTAACGGTCACATTATTTACTAAATCGGTCTGACCGAGTTTCACGATTCGGTCCCACTGAGATTGGTAAGTTGTGTGTAACGGTTAGAATTTGTGTGGATGCTATATATACCCCTCCACCCACTCTTCTTTCGTGGAGAGATCCATCAGAACATGCCTACACTTCCAACATACATTTTCTAAGAGAGAACCACCTACACTTGTGTTGAGGTCAAGATATTCCATTCCTACCATATGAATATTGATCTCTATCCTTCCCCAAGTTGCTTTCCACTCAAATCTTCTTTCCACCAAATCCAAATCCTGTGAGAGAGAGTTGAGTGTTGGGGAGACTATAATTTTAAGCATAAGAGAAAGGAGTTCATCATCAACACACCATTTGTTACTTCTTGGAGAGTGGTGTCTCCTAGATTGGCTAGGTGTCACTTGGGAGCCTCCGACAATATTGTGGAGTTGAACCCAGGAGTTTGTAAGGGCAAGGAGATCGCCTACTTCGTGAAGATCTACCCTAGTGAGGCAAGTCCTTCGTGGGCGACGGCCATGGTGGGATAGACAAGATTGCTTCTTCGTGGACCCTTCATGGGTGGAGCCCTCCGTGGACTCGCGCAGCCATTATCCTTCATGGGTTGAAGTCTCCATCAATGTGGATGTACGATATCACCACCTATCAGAACCACGACAAAAACATCCGTGTCTCCAATTGCGTTTGCCTTCTCAAACTCCTCCCCTTTACCTTCATATGCAATTGTTTTACATTCCGCTGCTATACTCTTAGAATTGCATGTGTAGGTTGATTGCTTGACTTGTGCTAAGTTGCTAAAATCTGCCAAGAACTAAAATTGGTAAAAGGCTAGATTTTTATTTGGCCAAGTAGTCTAGTCACCCCCCCTCTAGACATACTTTCGATCCTACAAGTGGTCTCAGAGCTTTGGTCTCCATTTGCCTTGATTTCCATAGCTTTTGGTAGTCATAGCCTTGGTTTCACAACCTAGGAGAGTATGGCGTCTAGCGAGGGAAATTACCACCATAGAGGTCCTTACTTTGATGGTACTAATTTTGCTAGTTGGAAGCATAAGATGAAAATGCATATTCTTGGACATAACCCCGCCGTTTGGGCTATTGTGTGTATTGGCTTGCAAGGTGAATTCTTTGATGGGAGAGAATCGAATCGTGAAGCTACCGCGGAAGAGTTGAAGATGCTGCAATACAATGCTCAAGCTTGTGATATCCTCTTCAACGGATTGTGCCCTGAAGAATTCAACAAAATCAGCCGTCTTGAGAATGCAAAGGAATTTGGGATACTTTGATTGACATGCACGAAGGTACCGACTCCGTCAAGGAATCCAAATTGGATGTGCTTCAAAGTCAACTTGACAAGTTCAAAATGAAGGATGGTGAAGGCATCGCTGAAATGTACTCTAGGCTTGCTCTCATCACAAATGAGATTGCCGGCTTAGGAAGTGAAGAGATGACCGACAAATTCATCATCAAGAAGATCCTAAGAGCCTTGGATGGAAAATATGATACCGTGTGCACATTGATCCAAATGATGCCCAATTACAAAGATCTCGAGCCAACGGAAGTCATTGGAAGAATTGTTGCTCATGAGATGTCACTCAAGGATAAGGAGGAGCTCCACAACAAGTCAAGTGGTGCTTACAAAGCCTCGTGTGAAGGTCCCACATCATCAAGTGAGAAACAAAGCTTCAATGAAGAATTGAGCCTAATGGTGAAGAACTTCAACAAGTTCTGGAAGAGTAGAAGCAAGGAAAGAAGTTCCAAGTCAAGGTCCTACAATGACAAAAGATCTTCTAGTCGTAAGCGTAATTGCTATAATTGTGGAAGACCCGGACACTATTCCAATGAGTGTACGGCTCCCTACAAAAAAAAGAAGATTCTCCAAAAAGAAGAAGTAGAAGAAAAGAATCACCATCTAGAGAAAGAAGGAATAGAGATGATCGCTATGAATGAAGAACATCCCGGAGAAGCAAGGATTCAAAAAGGAGGGACAAGTCATCAAAGAGCTACACAAAACAAAGACATCAAGATCATGTTGGTGAATGGGTATCCAGCTCCGACTCCGACAATCGCTCCGAGAGAAGCTATCACTCCGACTCCGAATATACTCAAGATGAAGGTGTTGCCGGTCTAGCACTTGTGTCAACCAACTTCTACGACATATTTGACTCACCAAATGAAGGATTTGGAAGATGCTTCATGGCTAAAGGCCCAAAGGTATCACACCCCGAGTATGTTGATTTCAATAGTGATGAAGATGACTTGTTAGGTGATGATGATTTACTTGTTGACAACTCTAGTGATGAATACTATGATGAAACGTCAAATAATCATGCTAATCAAGATAAAATGAATGACAATGATAAGGAGAAGATTGAGCTCCTAACTAAAGAACTAGACACTCTTAAGTTAGCTCATGAAACTATCTTAGGAGATCATCGAGAACTTTTAAGGACTCATGAGAAGTTACGCTTTGAAAAGCTCAACCTTGAACAAGAGCATGAGTTTTTAAAGGCAATCAATGATGATCTTCGCAAGAAAAGTTCTTCTTACATTGCCAAGCGTTTACTCTTATCTACTTACATGCCTCAAGTCAAGTCTAGTAACAAGAACAAGAAAGATTCTTCTTCTAGTAGTAACAATAATCATGCTAAATCCAATGTTGTTGCTTCTAGTAGTTATCTTGATTCCACTAATGATTCTCTTAGCCAAGTTACACTTGAGCAAGAAAATAGCCTTTTGAAGGGAATTATAGAGAAAGGTGTTTACAAGAGCCTTGCCGGGAGTAAGCAATTCGAGGAAATTGTACGCAAGCAAGGAAGGCACCGAAAGAACCAAGGTGTTGGTTTTGAACGAAAGTTCAATGCCAATGGAGTTGAGTGGGAAGAAGATCAATACCCCAAAACGAAGTTTGTTCCTCAACAAGAGAAGTATGATCCTACTTATTTCAAAGGGACACAAGCTCAAGATGATCTTCCACCACAAGACCACAAGCAAAAAGGCAAGGACAAGCTTCAAGAGGAGATTAATGCATTTGAAGAAGCTCCTAAGGCCTTGGTCAAGTGGGTTCCCAAGACTACATCAAGTTCTACTTCATCAAGTATGACTAGAACTCCAAGGATTCCCATCAAGATGATGTGGATCCCGAAGAAGAAGAACTAGAGAGTTCTTGCGGGTGACTCTGCCAACATACTTCACTCTTATCATTTTGGCGAGGACAAGTGCAAACAACTTCCACATCTTGCACTAGTTCAAGGAGTCACAAACCCTCTTGTTGGTAAGATGAGGAACAAGGTAACCTAATGCTTTCATGGACATCATCTTGTGTGTGCATCACTCTATGTCTATGGATATCCTTGTTTGTTCCTTGTGGGACTAACCCGTGTAGGTATTGAAAGTGCAACTCACTCCAATGGATTGATCCAAATGATCTACATCAACATTGAGCATCCACATCTTCAACACCTACATGAAGTCATCATCGACAAAACCCAAGGTTAGTTCATCCCTCTTAGGGGGGATCTCACATCTAGGGGGAGCTTTACTCTAAGAATTGAGCTAAAGCAACTCTAATGGTGTGCACGACAATGCTATATGTAAAAGTAGTAACCCCACTTGTGCTTAAACGATGAGTATGACCTATGATCAAATGTTCTCATTTGACTCCTAAGTCAATATACTCATATATAGATGACCTAGTCATCACCAATTGTTAGATAGATGCTAGAATTGGTTGTGCATGCTTTTGCCACATATTTCATTTGCCATTTTATTGTGTGAGCATGTTGGTTGCATATTTTACTCATTCGAGGACATTCACTTGTTATTTTGATTGTTTGGTTCTTTTTCTTTTGCCAAGTGGATGGACAAGCATACCTAAGAACCTTCTCTAGTTACCTATGCTTTTCTTGTCTCAAAACTCTATTCATGTTACATCACAAAGTTTGATCAAGTCAGATTCGAACCACTCTGTGTGAGGAGCACTCAAAGTCCCTGATTCATCATAGACTTAAACTTCCAAAACCTCTTTGTGCGTTTCGGTTTGACCGATTCATCCATTTCGGTCATACCGAGATCACTAAGTTGATCTAGGTTTTCAACCTCGGTGCAACCGATTAGAACTTGTCGGTCACACCGAGTTGCAGTAAATGCTTGCAGTTTTGCATCTCGGTGCAACCGAGTTGTTCCACTTGGTCACACCGACAGGGTCACGCTATATATACTCACTGGTCAAATTTTGGAAATTTTTCCGAAATCCTTCGCCCGCACGGCCTGCTCTACCTCTTCGGGTCTCCGGATCGTCCTCCTTGTTGTCAGCGACCTCCCGCCGCTGGTCTCCACCGCTGTCAATGGCATTCTACCCCGCCGTTGCCGCCATAGCAAGTTCGCCGCCGCATTAGGGTATGGACTTGAACTTAGTGCTATCCTTAACTCCGATTCCTAGCACATTGCATTGCCATGAATCTTGCCATGTTTGAAATCATTCTATCCAGCGAAAGCACTCCATAGATTAGATTTGATTTGAAAATTTGGGGTTAGGTTTCCGCCGAATTCATCTCAGACCGACCGAGTTGTAGAAATCGGTCTCACCGATTTGGCTCAGGCCATTGCACAAGTGATTTTCCGTCTGACCAAGAATTGCAAATCGGTGTGACCGAGATCGATTCTTTGTGAAATCCTAGCAGTCTTGGTGCCACCGAACTGTGACTCGGTCTGACCGAGTTCACTAGTTTAGGTTCCAAAAGCTGCTTTGGTATCACCAAGTTTACAAATCGATAGCTCCGAAATGCTTTCTGTGGAAAACTAAAACTAAGTTTTTGACTCAATTATTTTGCAAAAACCTCTGTGCTTTGTGATGCTCATCTACTCTACCTCATCTATATCTATTCACAGGGTCTGCTGTCAGTGAGTTTGCAGAATGTCTGATCAAAGTGATAGCCAGAACAAGGCAGAGGAACAAGCTCATATGAGTGAGGGCACTAGTCCCTCAAGCAGTTATGATGAGGGTAGCAGGAGCACACCCAACAATTTGCCAAAAGCAGCCACCAGGACAAGAAAGAAGAAAACCTCAGATTCTGAAGATAAGTACTATGTGGCTGTTGAAGATGAGGCCACTTCTAAGAAGAAGGTGCTGAAAAAGGAGTTTGCCACAGCTGCTGCAATTAAGCCTGGAATGAAGACCAAGGCTCCTGCAAGAAGAGTTCCAATGTCTAAGGCCAGAGCCTCTACTCAAGAAACTTTGGGATTTGAACCCAAAGAACCAGTTGTGGCTGAGAAGAAAAGGAAAGAAAGGGTCAAGAAGACTATGGCCAGAGTTGTTGGGAAGCCCTCAATGATGGAAGAAGAGGAAGAGGATGTTGCACCAGCACCTAAAGCTCAAAATCTCATGGGAGATGCTATCAAGTCAGGGGTTTCTCCATCAAAGCCCAAGTCTGCTCCCAAAGCTCCAGCTCAAAAGACTGCACCCAAGAGGAACACCAGAAGTATTCCTGCATCAGAGAAGAACAATGCCCAGTGCCTGAAGCTGCTGAAGAAGATGAAGATTCACTTGTTCTGAGAAAGTTGAAGCCCAAGATTCCTGACCATAATGATGCTCATCCAGTTGCTGAAGACATGCATATCAGAAAGGATGTTGGACTGATATTGTGGAGACAGTCCGATCCTTATGCTGTGAGGAGAAGGACAGCAGTTAACTACAGATTTCACACAAAGGAGCAACATGACTTTTATGAAACAATTTTGCTTGACAAGAAGCCCATTGTGTGTGACATGAGATGGATCAATTGGGAATACATCAAGGATAATGAAGAGCACTTCCCAGGAGTATATGACAACTTTAAGGCTTGTGGAGTTGATGACTTTGTTGCCTAGATGCTCACCAAGTGGAATGATGAGCTCATCATGCAGTTTTACTCCACAGCTCACTTCTACCCAGATGGGAAATTTGTCTGGATGTCTGAAGGTACTAGGTACCAATCCACAGTTGAAGAATGGGCTCAGTTGATCAATGCCCCAGAGGATAATGAGGATGACTTGGATGTCTATGCCAAGAAGAAGAAAGACCACAACACTATGGCTCACATGTACAGAGAGATCCCAGATAAAGCTTGGGAAACTCACAAGCTTGGATATGTACACTACTTGTTGTCTGGTCTGCCTACAATCAATTGGATCCTTAGGCACACATTGCTGCCAAAGTCAGGAGACCACAAGATGATCAGAGGTCATGCTATCAACTTGCTGCACTTGTTTGATATACCTCAAAAGTTCAAAGTCATGAGCCTGATTGTGGAAACAATCAAAAGGACTGCTGCTGATCAGAAGAGAAGTTGTGGGTATGCTCCACACATTCAGGAGCTCATCAACTAAAAGATGGGCACAGACACATATCTTTTGGATAACGAGCATCTACCCCTATACCCTGAATTTGAAGATAACACAGTTGAGATGAATGAGGAGGAACCATCATCTGTGCATGCTCATGAAAAGAGAGAGAAAGCAAGGGCTAAGAAAGCTGCAAAGATGACAACTGCTCAAGAGGCATCTCAAGTGTTCCTGAAGAGCAAGCAAGAGCAGCTTGGCTACTTGATTGCCTCCACCTTGAGGATTGAGAAGGGCTTGGCCACCCTAACTCAAAACCAGGAGAGCTTGGAGAGAATCATAGAGCAGAAGTTCTATGCTCTTGATGTGAAGGTCACTGAGATCCAAACTGCAGTTGAGCAACTTCAGGAGGATGTGGAGGAGAAAAAGGGCAAGTCTACTACAGATGCATTTGCTAGAGTGCCCAGAGGACAGAGATCTGCTGCAGTGCCTGTTCCAGACACCAGAGCTACATCATCTGCACCAGCTACAGCTTCAGTGCCACCAACTCCAGCAGACACTCCACGAGCTCCAGCTACATTAACTGATGATTTCGTTCTTGGAGTCATCTCTACACCACCTCATGAAGACCAAGCCTGCGTTTAGCACTATGCATTTTTTGTGAACTTTTTGGTAACTTGTTGCCAAAGGGGGAGAAAGATGTATAGATCATAGGCTTCGAGAGAGAGTGTTGCTTTTGATCTGTCTTGTTTTTTGTGGTTGAACTTCGTTATTTGTGTGTTTGCTTGCTACATTATGCCTTTTGTGAGATACTTGCTTGATCATGTGTTTGATCATATGCTATGCTACATTAATGCTTGTTCGATGATATTATCTCTAATATCCTCATATGATCATTCACTTTGCTTGGTGATGAGTGCATGTGTTTAATTATTATCATTTTGAGAGCTCCACCAAGATGTATGTGACATGGAAGAATGACCCATGATCCTAACACATTGTGCATTTGCAGTCCAAAGCAAATTTTAAATAATGCACAAATTTAGGGGGAGCTCTTGCTTGTCACATACTTCTCAAAGCAACAATGTTTTTCAATCTTATTATCATTTGTCGAAGCTTTGATCTATATGTTGTCATCAATTACCAAAAAGGGGGAGATTGAAAGTGCAACTATCCACGGGTGGTTTTGGTAATTCCTAACAACATATAGCTCATTGAGCTAGTGCTATTTCAAGATAAATATTTCAGGAAAGCTCAATGATTGGCATGGCATGGATGAGAAAAGTGGATCCGTCAAAATGCTAAGGACAAAAGGATTGGCTCAAGCTCAAAGCACAAGACTCTACATCTTCTATTTTAGTGATCCAAGATCACATTGAGTCTATAGGAAAAGCCAATACTATCAAGGAGGGATGAGGTGTTTCTTAATGAGGTTCTTGCTCAAAGTGCTTAGTGATATGCTCCAAAGCCCTCAACTACTTTCTCACATCCACATATGACCCAAACCAAAAGTCAAACTCGGTGCACAGGCATGCCAAAATGGTGGTCACCGCGGTCACAGGTGCACAAAGTGCACGGGGTTCAGCCAAAACGTGTCAGGCAGTTAGTCCTTCCAGGGGAGGGTGCAACTGAGGTGGTATCTTGGTCAAAGGAGCTGTGGTTAAGTGGCAATTAACCTCTGAAGTTTGTTGTTGCAAACTTGATCAACTAAGTGTGATCAACAGAGATATGCTATGGGTCCAATGTGATGCTTGGGGTGTGTAGGCTAGGAAGGACTACAGTCCTGGGGAGTTTGGCAGGAAATGAACCAAGGTTTAATGTAGTTGCTTCACAACTGACCAAAGTGGTCTAGAAACTTGAGCATGATGATGCACTCATATGGAGTATCAACTTGAGCTCAAATTGGGCAAGGCATGGTAATTTGGTCCTATGAAGATGCTCAAAAAGTCTCATACCAATTGGCCAAGCCAAAATGGTACTTGCTTCACAAACATCTCCTATGAGCAGAAACTTGCAAAAATTCTAGAGGAATAATGGCTAGATGAAATATGTCCAAAATGGGTGGAGATAGGTTGTATGGATAATAGAAGGCCTAGAAATTTTTTGCAGCCATAAGGGAGCAAGATAAAATATACTTGTGGAGGCATGACATGAGCTCTACTTTGGTGGAGGGCTATGATATGATGATATGAGGGACCATGCAAAATTTAAACTCATTTGGATATGCCTAGCTTGTACCTCCTTCACAAAGCTTCTTTCTGGACAGAAAGTTTGGAAATCATAATTAAATAACTACTAGGCAAATGAGTTTGCATTTTGGCATGTGGCAATGATATAGACACGAAAATATGTCCAAGGAGTTTGAGGTCAATTGGGCAAAGGAAAATAGCACTTGCTTCACAATGTGCCATTTAGGGCAGAATAGGAAATGAATTATTTGAGGATTATTTTTTAACATGGCAATGAAAAGTTTTGCCATATTTGATGAAGATATGACCCAAACAATTTATGATAATTATTTGGGAATTGTAGGAGTGAGGGAAACATACGTTGCTTCACAACCTAGGGCAAATTGAGTTATTCCTTTAATAGAAAAGGAATATTCCCAATAAAAAGAATATTGGGATTTGGTCCAAGGTGGAAATGGAAAGGTCTAGAGAAGGATTTTGGTATGACAAGTGAAAATGCAACTATCCCTGCGTGGTTTTTGGTAATTCCTAACAACATATAGCTCATTGAGCTAATGCTATTTCAAGATAAATATTTCAGGAAAACTCGGTGATTGGCATGGCATGGATGATAAAAGTGGATCCCTGAAAATGCTAAGGACAAAAGGATTGGCTCAAGCTCAAAGCACAAGACTCTACATTTTCTATTTTAGTGATCCAAGATCACATTGAGTCTATAGGAAAAGCCAATACTATCAAGGAGTGATGAGGTGTTGCTAATGAGGTTCTTGCTCAAAGTGCTTAGTGATATGCTCCAAAGCCCTCAACTACTTTCTCACATCCACATATGACCCAAACCAAAAGTCAAACTTGGCCCCACCGATTCTATCTATCCGGTGCCACCGAGTTCACCTGTCATAGCCACTGCTAGAAACCCTAATCAAATCGGTCTCACCGATAGGGATCTTGGTATCACCGAGATGGGATTGCAATCTCTCTGTTTCCCTTCGTAACGTTTCGGTCAAACCGAGATGAGCGATCAGTCCCACCAAGATTGCAATGCAAACTCTCTCTTTCCCTTTCGTAACGTTTCAGTCCAACCGAGATGAGCGAATTGGTCCCACCGAGTTTTCCTGGCCAACTCTCTGGTTAGCTTATTACCAAAATCGGTCCCACCGAGTTTGTGTAATCGGTCTCACCGAGATTACGTTATGCCCTAACCCTAACCATATTGGTCCCACCGAGTTGACATGTTGGTCCAACCAAAATTCCTAACGGTCACATTATTTACTAAATCGGTCCGACCGAGTTTCACGATTCGGTCCCACCGAGATTGGTAAGTTGTGTGTAACGGTTAGAATTTGTGTGGAGGCTATATATACTCCTCCACCTACTCTTCATTCATGGAGAGAGCCATCAGAACATGCCTACACTTCCAACATACATTTTCTGAGAGAGAACCACCTACACTTGTGTTGAGGTCAAGATATTCCATTCCTACCATATGAATCTTGATCTCTAGCCTTCCCCAAGGTGCTTTCCACTCAAATCTTCTTTCCACCAATTCCAAATCCTGTGAGAGAGAGTTGAGTGTTGGGGAGACTATCATTTGAAGCACAAGAGCAAGGAGTTCATCATCAACACACCATTTGTTACTTCTTGGAGAGTGGTGTCTCCTAGATTGGCTAGGTGTCACTTGGGAGCCTTCAACAAGATTGTGGAGTTGAACCAATGAGTTTGTAAGGGCAAGGAGATCGCCTACTTCGTGAAGATCTACCCTAGTGAGGCAAGTCCTTCGTGGTCGACGGCCATGGTGGGATAGACAAGGTTGCTTCTTCGTGGACCCTTCGTGGGTGGAGCCCTCCGTGGACTCGCGCAGCCATTACCCTTCGTGGGTTGAAGTCTCCATCAACGTGGATGTACGATAGCACCACCTATCGGAACCACGACAAAAACATCCGTGTCTCCAGTTGCGTTTGCCTTCTCAAACTCCTCCCCTTTACCTTCATATGCAATTGTTTTACATTCCGCTGCTATACTCTTAGAATTGCATGTGTAGGTTGATTGCTTGACTTGTGCTAAGTTGCTAAAATCTGCCAAGAACTAAAATTGGGAAAAGGCTAGATTTTTATTTGGTCAAGTAGTCTAATCACCCCCCCCTCTAGACATACTTTTGATCCTACAACAAGCCACTCTAGAAAGAAAGAAGAGGTCATCTTCTTCAGTTTCCAAACCACAAAGCCATGGAAAAAGAAAAATCAGGCAAAAAGCTCAGAAAAACAAAAGAAAAAGAAAGGGCCAAAAGTCAGGCTGTTACATAAACGCAGGCTAGGGTATCCGCTAGAATGGCACACTTCATATTACTATAAAGTTAATAGTAAAGACAAACACTAAGATGTCGCAATGGCACACCCAGATAGACTCGCACAGTCGCCAAGCCACGCAACAATGATGGTTGCGGTACATCCTTCCTCGTGTAGATGTACCCCTTGTCACCCTAGCTGGTTCCCCCACTAGTTCTTGGCGATCCAGTACTCGCCATCCTTGACATCACTGAATGTGTATGAAGTGTTATCCACTTTAGGCTCCACTAGCTTCGCGCACTCCGTTTGGTCAATCGTCCTGACTTGGTTCTTCTACAAGATTCTCACTTAGTTGCACCTGCTTTCAGAGTTTGACAATGTCACAGAATGGTTCTCTAAGCCTTCGAAGGTGATAACCAAGACAGATCATCATGGTTTCAATAGGATGTTCATCTACATCACGTGAAACGTTTGGAAGGAGGGGAACCATGGAACATCAGGACTTCCCAACAATTGCTCGCTAAGATCAAGGCCAATGTTGGTCAAAACTTTGTGCTAAGAAACCTTTCACCCCAGTCAAGCCATTAGAGCACCATGGCGGTATGATAGTATAAGCATCTCTTTCTAAAGAAGATTTTACCACACACGGAGTCCAAACTCCATTTTGACAATCTTGCAAATAAAAAACTTTGGCCTCTTTTAAACCACCTTGAATGCTTGGTTCGCTCCAATTTGCTGTTGAGGACCTTGCCTATGTGTAGTTGTTGTGTTCAGGATAATGTATACCTTTACCCCTGCAAAAAGGAAATATTTTTGTCTTTAATTGATTGCCGCTCCTGCTAGCTTGCTTAGGGTAGTATGGTGTTCCACCATGGACTATATCTTAAGTATGAGATGGTGGGAGGCCCAACAAGTAGGCGATACCGGCTTCGTGGTGCTCGTGGCTTATCCCATACTCGTGGCAGAAAACCGGTCCATCCTAGACTTGATACAACCCGAGTGGGAGATGCTGATGAATCGCCGCCTTATCCACCTCACCAACATGGAGAAGGAGCATGGTAGGAGCTAGGGTTCTACCCGGTCTAGGGCGTAGCCTATAGGGGAAGGAGGGAGGAGGGCGAGGGCGAGTGCGCGACGGCCGGCGGCTGGGCACCGTCCTTGCAGCTGGTGCAGCGGCGGCGGACACAGGAGGCAACTAGGGCTTAGGGTTTCCGGCTCCTTAGGGAGACGGGCAATAGAATTTTCTTATTGCTTAATTCCCAAAAGAGTCTTACAACTAGTTTATATAACCACGATGTGAAATAAAACTAAGATAACTTATGGGCTAAGCCCCTAACTAAGCCTGCCCGATCATAACATCTCTCCCCGCCTGCGCAAACAGCTTGTCCTCAAGCTGGAAGTCTGGGTAGTGTTGGCGGAACTCCTTGTGTTGCTCCCAAGTGGCTTCCTCCGCCGGAAGTCCAGCCCACTGAATCAACACATACCACACTCCGCGACGTAGCTGGGCCTGCAACACCTTCTTCGGTCCTGGAAGAAGACGCCCGTCGGCGGTCAGAGGAAGCACGGGAGGAGCCGCAGGTGGCTCCCCATGGAAGGGCTTAAGCATCCCCACATGGAAGACATCATGGATGAACGCACCCGTCGGAAGCTAAAGGCGGTAAGCCACCTTCCCGATGCGCTCCAGGACAGCAAAGGGCCCGACATAGCGAGGACCCAGCTTCCGCTTCACGTGTGGGTCCAGTGACTGCGTAGCGCGGTGAAGAAGACACAACCACACCCAATCGCCAACTGCGAACTCCACCTCACGATGGGGCCGTCGTAGTAGTGCTTGGCTAGCAGGTGGGCCTGAAGGAGGCATTGTTGGACCTCCGCCAGCATCTTGTCACGACTCCGCAGAAGATCACCGACTGCCTCGATCTGAGTTGTGGCCGGATTGACAGGTAGGATCACCGGGGGCGGCCGGCCGTAAACCACCTCAAATGGCGTGGCGCGTAGGGCGGAGTGATAGGAGGTGTTGTAGCAGTACTCCGCCCATGAGAGCCAGTCCACCCATGCGCGAGGATGATCACCTGTGACACAACACAAATACATGGCAATCACCTTGTTGACGACCTTGGATTGGCCGTCCATCTGAGGGTGGAAGGCCCTACTCAGGCGGAGCTTCACGCCCGCCATCGATAAGAGATCGCACCACACATGCCCCGTGAACACGGGGTCCGATCACTGACGATCAAAGAGGGAAACCCGTGGAGGCGGACGATACCGTCGAAGAAGGCCCGGGCCATGGACACCGCCGTGTAGGGATGACTGAGCGCGATGAAGTGAGTATACTTGGAGAAGCGGTCGACCACCATGAGAATGACCGATTTGCCGCCCACCTTGGGGAGGCCCTCGATGAAGTCCATGGAAATGTCCGCCTAGACCTGAGACGGTACCTCCAATGGCTGGAGCAGACCAGTCGGCCTCAACATCTCCATCTTTTTACTCTAGCACGTCACACATGACCGCACCCAGTCACGGACCAGGGCCCTATCACCTGGAAAGTAGAAGTCAGCACGGAGACGATGGAGGGTTCTCTGCACACCCTCATGGCCCGCCGAGTGGGCCAGCAGCAGCACCTGGTGACGGAGATCCTAATGCGCGGGAATGAAGACCCGGCGCCCATGTAGGAGCATGTCACGCCCAATATGCGACCCTATCCAAAAGGAACTCGAAGGTCCCACCAAGGATAGACCCGCATATTGAAACGCTTTTGCAAGGTGGATATCATTACATCAACATTACATAATAGATGGGGATACATACAAGAGGCATACAATGCCACATGAATACAACATCACAATACATAAGAGCATCATCCGGCTATGGATGAAACACAAACAGAAACTCAAACGACATCCCCCCTGCTAGCCCAGGCTGCCGACCTGGAACCTATCCCCTGATCGAAGAAGAAGCAGAAGAAGAACTCCAAAACAAGCAAACATCGCTCTTGCATCATGATCATCGCACAACCTGTACCTGCAACTGTTGTTGTAGTAATCTATGAGCCACGAGGACTCAGCAATCCCATTACCATGGGTATCAAGACTAGCAAAGCTAAATGGGAAAGGAAGGGGTAAAGTGGTGAGGCTGCAGCAGCGACTAAGCATATATGGTGGCTAACATACGCAAATAAGAGCGAGAAGAGAGCAAGCGGAGCGGACGTCAACTAGTAATGATCAAGAAGTGATCCTGAACTCCTACTTACGTCAAACATAACCCAAAGACCGTGTTCACTTCCCGGACTCCGCCGAGAAGAGACCATCACGGCTACACACGCGGTTGATGCGTTTTAATTCGGATCTGGTGTCAAGTTATCTACAATCGGACATTAACAAATTCCCATCTGCCTATAACCGCAGGCACGGCTTTCAAAAGATTATACCCTGCAGGGGTGTCCCAACTTAGCCCATGACAAGCTCTTGCGATCAATGAAGGATATACCTTCTCCCAGGAAGACCCGATCAGACTCAGAATCCCGGTTTACAAGACATTTCGACAATGGTAAAACAAGACCAGCAAGACCGCCCGATGCGCCGACATCCCGATAGGAGCTGCACATATCTCGTTCTCAGGGCAACACCGGATAAGCTAAGCGTACAGGTACCAACATAACCCAAGTTGCCAAGGGATGGTCCCGCACGGTGCTCTAGTTTGGACCAACACTTAGACAAGCATTGGCTCGGGGGGGGGGGGCTGTAATAAAGATGATCCTCGAGAGAGCGAATCCCAAGGGAAAAGTAGGTGGTGGTGAGGCAAATGGTAAAACCAAGGTTGGGCCTTGCTGGAGGAGTTTTATTCAAAGCGAACTGTCAAGGGGGTCCCATAAATCACCCGACCGCGTAAGGAACGCAAAATCCGGGAACATAACACCGGTATGACGGAAACTAGGGCGGCAAGAGTGGAACAAAACACCAGGCAAAAGGCTGAGTCTTCCACCCTTTACCAAGTATATAGATGCATTAATAATATAAGAGATATTGTGATATCCCAACCAAAATCCTGTCCACCATGGAGCAATCTTCAACTTCACCTGCAACTAGCAACGCTATAAGAGGGCTGAGCAAAGCGGTAACATAGCCAAACAACGGTTTTCATAGGAAAGGTGTCAATGGTTAGAGGCTGACATGGCAATTTGGGATGGCTTGATAAACAGGTAATAGGTAGCGCAGCATAGCGATAGAACGAAGCAACTAGCATAGCAATGATAGTAGTGAGATCCAGGGTAGCGGTCATCTTGCCTGAAATCCCGCAAGGAAGAAGAACGAGTCCATGAAGAAGATGAAGCCACGAAGACGAACCAAGCGTAGACGAACGAATCCTCACGATCGCAACAAAACAGGAACTATCGAGAAGAAGCACACAACATGGTAAACACACCACACATAAACAAGGCATGATGCACAAACAAGCATGATGCAAGACAAAGCTATATGGAGCTACTCATGGCAAGGGATGATGCAAACAAGAGCAACACATCAAGGCAAGTTTAAATGAGGCCGGGAACAACATATAACAATTCCGGTAAGTCCTCATATGCAAATTTCGTAGTTGGTCCAGATCTGAATAAACCTTATGTTCAAGTTGTTAAACAGCAAGTTAAGATGCACAAAGATGATCTACACGAGATTCTAGTCAAGTTACATATAAAGTTCATTTAGTTTGGAGCTACGGCCTAGAAGATATGAGCAAAACAAGTTAAACATGGCATTGATGCAAAATGCACCCAAGCATCAAGCAAACACCTCAAAACAAGGATTCAACATGATAATATGAAACTACATGCAATTCTAAGCAAGTTTCCTATAGAGCACACTCAAAACGGAGCAACGGTTCAACACACACACATGAAACAAGTTTAAAGGACAAGCTGTCCAAAACAGCAACTAGGCATATTGCAAGCATCAAAACAACATGCTACAGCACCCCAACATGGTAAAAAAGGCATGGACATGATGTACAGGTAAAGCACAACAAAACATGAACACTGAGCTATCTCCAGAAATCACTATAACATGCTCAAACAGACATGGCAAGATTGCAAGTAATAACAATTCAGACTTTGCAGAAAATAACATCAGGTTGCAATGTTTAGAGCTAGCAAACAACATGTTACAGGAATTTATAATGGCAAACAAAGGCATGGCATGAATCTACTAATTGCCTAGATCAAAAATCTCTTACTGACCATGAGCCAAAAAGGATCAGAAAATATGATGGCACCCATGTAAACATAGCAAGTTATAATACAGATTCATACATGGCAGGAACATAATTATGAAGGCATGTAGATGAGCTTGTACCACTCACCACAGAGCAATACATGGCATGGCAAGGCAACCAATAGTAAGAAGACATTTTTGTGAAGCTAAGCATGGCAATAGCAAGGTCATAGGGTACATGGAACACTAGGAAAACACATGGCAACAACTGAACTTAATGTTAACAGGCTGACAGCAACATTATCAAGCAACTTTGGAGCAAGATAACAACAACCTACAGCAAGCTATAAATGCAACCAGAGGCATGGATGGATAGAGCATGACATGTAGAACAAAAGATATTTAGTGAACATCTCCAGATTATGCATAGAATGATTAGTAGCAACATGTTTATATAGCATCACGAAATAACAGATTCAGCCTAGCAAAACAGCAACATCAAGTACCCTACTTAACAAGCTCGATTCACTCACCACAAGTCATTGCATGACAAGATGAGCATAGCATCATCAAGAAGGCATGTTTGTGAAACAAACCAAGGTAAGAACAAGTCTATAGCATGCAAGGATCAACTATAGCAACCTTGGCAAAATTGAATAACATGTAAACAATCTTCCAGGAAACATTTTGAAGCAAAAGTAAAGCACGGAAATGACATGCTAGACTACTCCATAATTGCAAGAAAGGGCATGAATGGATAGAGAACAACCATATGTTCAAAACATCCTTACTGAAGTATCTCAAAATATGCATGGATCTCTCTGTAGTAACAAGTTTACATGGCATCAAAATAACAGCAGAACAGGGACTAAAATCAGCAACATCACGATGCCTAGTTTGCATGCTTGTGCTAGTCACCACATTGATCACAAAAATACATGGCATACACCACTTTAAAGATGGCATGGCATAGTTCAAAACACATGTAGACATCAACCTCATAGGATGCACACATCAATCATGGCAAAAATGACAAAAGAGCTCGTTCTGTTAACAGACAACAGAAAACATCATGAAGCACTCTTACAACGATGATTCAGGCATCAAGATGAACTTAAATGAATATGATGCAATGGAATGAAATGATGTACTCGTTGATACGAACAATTTGACATATTACACGCACGAAACGGAGCTACAGATGCAGAGATACGATGCGATGAACATGGCATGAAAATAACAAAATATTTCGGGACTTGGCAGTATTTTCCAAAAAAAAACAGATCGGGCGCGAGATGCTAAGAGACGCACGGTGCGGGATTTGGCGGGGCTCACCTAGAAGGCCGAAGCCCAGGTTTGTGGAGATGGGCCCTGGGGCCCATGCGGTGGCTGGGCTCGTCCTCCTCCTTGATCCCGCCTGGATCGAGCGAGGCAGGGGCGGCGGCGCGACTCCGGCGAGGCGGGACGCCGACGGACGGCGGGGACGGGGCGGAGACGGGAAAAGGCAGCGGGATCCGGGCGCGGGGTCGCTGGCGGTGGAGGCGGCGGAGCTTGAGCGGCTGGAGGCGGCGGGGCACGAACGGCGGCGGGGCGACGGGCGGCAGGGGGCGCCAGCGCGGGGGATCCGGGCGGCGGCGGCGGATCTAGGCCGCGGGGACTCACAGTGGGAGGCGAGGCGGGCGCGGAGCTCGCCGGCGGCGAGGCGAGGTCGCCGGCGGGAGGCGCGAGGCGGCGGGAGCGTGCGGGGCGCGGGGCGGCGCGCGGGCTTGGGCGGGCCGCGCCTGGGCCCGGCGGGCTGCAGCGGCGGGGCGTGGTGGCTGGCGGCGGAGAGGCCACGTGGCGCGTGGGGATTGGCTGCGCGCGGCGGCGCGGGCTTCGTCCGGTCCAGGACGGACATGTCCGGCGGCGAGAGAGGAAAAGATCTAGGGTTTGCACCGCGAATTTGGAGGGGAAGGCACCTATTTATAGGTAGAGGGAGCTAGGAGAGTCCAAATGAGGAGCAGTTTTTGGCCACGCGATCGTGATCGAACGACCAAGAGCATGGAGGGGAGTTGGATGGGTTTTGGGCCACTTTGGAAGGGGTGTTGGGCTGCAAAGAGAGAGGGGGTTTCGGGCTGCGCGGTTAACCATTGGAGTATCAAATGGACTCCAAATGGCACGAAACTTGACAGGCGGTCTACCGGTGCTATACCAAGGCCGCTTGGCAAGGCTCGGTCCATTCCGAGAAAGTTTAACACCCGCTCACAATAGGAGACAAAAAGGGAACGCCGGAGGGCATAGGAGTGCCGGATCGCGAAACGGACAACGGGGAAAATGCTCGGATGCATGAGACGAACACGCATGCAATGCAATGCATATGATGACATGATAAAATGCAACACATAAGCAAATGACATGGCAATGATGGCAAATAACTGAATGACACCTGGCGCATCGAATCCGGGGCGTTACAGAGCAACCCGTTGGCGAGGCGCCACGGCTCCTCCAGCTCACCCGCAGCCAGCTGCTGCTGAAGAACGAGCACGTCCAGCACGGCCGCGGTCGGCCGTCGGATGTCGATGAAGAGGGCGAAGGAGGGCCCCCAGTGAATGCAGAGCGCCACCCCCTCAGAGTCACTGATGGCGTTGTCGGTATCACGTCGAGACAGGGCATCGACAACGGTGTTAAGGCGGCCCGGACGATACTCGACGGTGAAGTCGAAGCCGAAGAGCTTACTAATCCACTAGTGATGCAGCACGGTAGACAGGCTTTGGTCCAATAAGAGCTTGAGGTTGTAGTGGTCCGTCCGGATCCGGAAAGACCGACCCCACAGATAGGGCCGCCAGTGAGGCACCACCTGCACTCCAATGAGCTCACACTCATAGGCCGCGAGCTTAAGATGGCGCGTGACAAAGGGTCTGCTGAAGAAGGGGAGGGGTCCATCGCCCTGATGGAGGACCACGCCGAACCCCGCACCGGAGGCGTCGCAGTCGATGATGAATGGGTGATCGAAGTAAGGCATCTGAAGGACGGGGTCTGTCGTGAGGGCCCCCTTAACGGCCTCGAATGCCGTGGTCGCCTCCTCATCCCAGGCAAAGGCATCGCAACAGAGCAGGCGCGTGAGTGGGGACGCGATGAGGCCGAACTCCTGGATAAATTTCAGGTAGTACCCCGCAAGGCCAAGAAACCCGCGAAGATCCCGCGGTGAATGCGGGATCGGCCAGGCGGCAACGACCGCCACCTTGTCGGTGTCCATGGCCACCCCCTCGGCCGAGATGACGTGACCGAGGTAGGCTACTGAAGGCGTCCCAAACGAGCACTTTGAGCACTTAAGATGAAGATTGTGCGCTCGAAGCTCATTGAAGACGATGGCGACGTTGATACGTCCATTTTGCATCATGCTTTTATATCAATATTTATTGCATTATGAGTTGTTATTACACGTTATGTCACAATCCTTATGGCTATTCTCTCTTATTTTACAAGGTTTACATGAAGAGTGAGAATGCCGGCAGCTGGGATTCTGAGCTGGAAAAGGAGCCAATATTGGAGACCTATTCTGCACGGCTCCAAAAGTTCTGAAACTCCACGAAAGTCATTTTGGGAATTAATAAAAAATATTCAGCGGAAGAAATAACTGAGGGGGGCCACCCACCACCCACGAGGGTGGGGGGCGCGCCCTACCCCCTGGGCGCGCCCCCTGCTCATGGGCCACCTGGCAACCCTCCGGTGCCCATCTTATGCTATATGAAGTCTCTTACCCTGGAAAAAAATCATAGGCAAGCTCACGGAACGAAACTCCGCCGCCACGAGGCAGAACCTTGGCGGAACCAATCTAGGGCTCCGGTGGAGTTGTTCTACCGGGGAAACATCCCTCCGGGAGGGGGAAATCATCACCATCGTCATCACCAACGATCCTCTCACCGGGAGAGGGTCAATCTCCATCAACATCTTCACCAGCACCATCTCCTCTCAAACCCTAGTTCATCTCTTGTATCCAATCTTTGTACCAAAACCTTAGATTGGTACCTGTGGGTTGCTAGTAGTGTTGATTACTCCTTGTAGTTGATGGTAGTTGGTTTATTTGGTGGAAGATCATATGTTCAGATCCTTAATGCATATTAATACTCCTTTGATTATGAACATGAATATGCTTTGTGAGTAGTTACATTTGTTCCTGAGGACATGGTTGAAGTCTTGCTATTAGTAGTCATGTGAATTTGGTATTCGTTCAATATTTTGATGAGATGTATGTTGTCTCTCCTCTAGTGGTGTTATGTGAACATCGACTACATGACATTTCACCATTATTTGGGCCTGGAGGAAGGCATTGGGAAGTAATAAGTAGATGATGGGTTGCTAGAGTGACAGAAGCTTAAACCCTAGTTTATGAGTTGCTTCGTAAGGGGCTAATTTGGATCCATATGTTTCATGATATGGTTAGGTTTACCTTAATACTTCTTTTGTAGTTGCGGATGCTCGCAACAGGGGTTAATCATAAGTGGGATGCTTGTCCAAGAAAGGGCAGTACCCAAGCACCGGTCCACCCACATATCAAATTATCAAAGTAACGAACGTGAATCATATGAGCATGATGAAAACTAGCGTGACGATAATTCCCATGTGTCCTCGGGAGCGCTTTTCTCTATATAAGAACTTTTCCAGGCTTGTCCTTTGCTACAAAAAGGATTGGGCCACCTTGCTGCACCTTATTTACTTTCATTGCTTGTTACCCGTTACAAATTATCTTATCACAAAACTATCTGTTACCTATAATTTCAGTGCTTGCAGAGAATACCTTACTGAAAACCGCTTGTCATTTCCTTTTTCTCCTCGTTGGGTTCGACACTCTTACTTATCGAAAGGACTAGATAGATCACATACAGTTGTGGGTCATCAAGACTCTTTTCGCGCCGTTGCCGGGGAGTGAAGCACCTTTGGTAAGTGGAACTTGGTAAGGAAACATTTATATAGTGTGCTGAAATTTACTGTCACTTGTTACTATGGAAGCTAATCCTTTGAGGGGCTTGTTTGGGGTATCTTCACCCCGACCAGTAGAGCAAAGAGTTGCTCCTCAACCTACTGAACCTACTGAAAATGTTTACTTTGAAATTCCTTTGGGTATGGTAGACAAACTTCTAGCTAACCCCTTTGCATGAGATGGAACATTGCATCCCGATTTACACCTTATCTATGTGGATGAAGTCTGTGGATTATTTAAGCTTGCAGGTATGCCCGATGATGTTATTAAGAAGAAGATTTTCCCTTTATCTTTGAAGGGAGACGCATTGACATGGTATAGGCTATATGATGATATGGGATCCTGGGACTATAAACGATTGAAATTGGAATTTCACCAGAAGTTTTATCCTATGCATCTTATTCATCGTGATCGCAATTATATATATAATTTTTGGCCTTGCGAAGGAGAAAGCATCGCTCAAGCTTGGGGGAGGCTTAAGTCAATGTTATATTCTTGCCCCAATCATGAGCTCTCAAGAGAAATGATTATTCAAAAATTTTATGCTCGGCTTTCTCTCAACAATCGCACCATGATCGATACTTCTTGTGATGGGTCTTTTATGATGAAGACTATTGAATTCAAATGGGATTTATTGGAAAGAATTAAGAGCAACTTTGAAGATTGGGATTCCGACGATGGTAAGGAGTCAGGTATGACACCTAAGTTTGATTGTGTTAAATCTTTTATGGATACCGATGCTTTTCGTGGATTTAGCACTAAATATGGACTTGACTCTAAGATAGTAGCTTCTTTCTGTGAATCATTTGCTACTCATGTTGATCTCCCTAAGGAGAAGTGGTTTAAATATAATCCTCCCACTGAAGTAAAAGTAGTTGCACCTATTACAGTTGAAGAAAAGACTATCACTTATAATGATCCTATTGTTCCTACTACTTATATCGAGAAACCACCTTTCCCTATTAGGATAAAGGATCGTGCTAAAGCTTCAACAGTGGTAAGTAAGAATAATACTAGAACATATACACCACCTGAGCAAATTAAAGTTGAACCTAGTATTGCTATGGTTAAGGATCTCTTGGCTGATAATATTGGTGGGCATGTTATTTATTTATGTGATGAAGCTGTTAGAATTGCTAGACCCGATGCTAAGAAACATAGACCTTTTGTAGGCATGCCTGTTATTTCTGTTAAAACAGGAGATCATTGTTATCATGGCTTATGTGATATGGGTGCTAGTGCCAGTGCAATACCTTATTCCTTATATGAAGAAATTATGCATGATATTGCACCTGCTGAGGTAGAAGAAATTGATGTTACAATTAAGCTTGCAAATAGGGATACTATTTCACCAATTGGGATTGTTAGAGATGTTGAAGTCTTGTGCGGGAAAGTTAAATATCCTGCTGATTTTCTTGTTCTTGGTTCCCCACAAGATGACTTTTGTCCCATCATATTTGGTAGACCCTTCTTGAATACTGTTAATGCTAAGATTGATTGCAAAAAGGATGTTGTTACTATTGGGTTAGGGGATATGTCTCATGAGTTTAATTTTGCTAAATTTCGTAGACAACTCCATGATAAAGAATTACCTAGTAAGGATGAAATTATTGGTCTTGCTTCTATTGGCGTGCCTCCTACTGATCCTTTAGAACAATATTTGCTAGACCATGAAAATGATATGTATATGAATGAAAGAAGGGAAATAGATGAAGTATTCTTTAAACAGGGACCTATTTTGAAACACAACTTGCCTGTTGAAATCTTAGGGGATCCTCCACCACCCAAGGGTGATCCCGTGTTTGAGCTTAAACCATTACCTGATACTCTTAAATATGCTTATCTTGATGAAAAGAAGATATATCATGTTATTATTAGTGCTAACCTTTCAGAGTAGGAAGAGGAAAGATTATTGAAAATTCTGAAGAAGCACCGCGCTTCTATTGGATATACTCTTGATGATCTAAGGGCATTAGTCCCACTTTATGCCAACACAAAATAAAATTGGAGGAAGACGATAAACCAGTTATCGATCACCAACGACGATTAAATCCTAAGATGAAAGAAGTGGTAAGAAAGGAAATACTAAAGCTCCTTGAGGCAGGTATAATTTATCCCGTTGCTGATAGTCAGTGGGTAAGTCTTGTCCATTGTGTCCCTAAGAAGGGAGGTATTATTGTCGTTCCTAATGATAAAGATGAATTGATCGCGGAAAGAATTATTACAGGTTATAGGATGGTAATTGATTTCCGCAAACTAAATAAAGCTACTAAAAAAGATCATTACCCTTTACCTTTTATAGAACAAATGCTAGAAAGATTATCCAAACATACGCATTTTTGCTTTCTAGATGGTTACTCTGGTTTCTCTCAAATACCTGTGTCAGCAGAGGATCAAGAAAAGACCACTTTTACTTGCCCTTTCGGTACCTTTTCTTATAGACGTATGCCTTTTGGTTTATGTAATGCACCTGCTACCTTTCAAAGATGCATGATGGCTATATTCTCTGACTTTTGTGAAAAGATTTGTGAGGTATACATGGATGATATCTCCATTTATGGATCCTCTTTTGATGATTGCTTGAGCAACCTTGATCGAGTTTTGCAGAGATGTGAAGATACTAGTCTTGTTTTGAATAAGGAGAAGTGCCACTTTATGGCATTGCCTTGGGGCATAAATTTTTTGAAAGAGGTATTGAAGTTGACAAAGCTAAGGTTGATGCTATTGAGAAGATGTCATGTCCCAAGGACATTAAAGGTATAAGAAGTTTCCTTGGTCATGCCATTTTTTATAGGAGGTTCATTAAGGACTTCTCTAAAATTTCTAGGCCTCTTACTAATCTATTACAAAAAGATATTCTTTTTGTCTTTGATGATGATTGTGTAGAAGCATTTGAAATACTTAAGAAAGCTTTGATTTCTGCACCTATTGTTCTGCCACCTGATTGGAATTTACCCTTTGAAATTATGTGTGATGCTAGCGATTATGTTGTAGGTGTTGTTCTAGGACAAAGAGTTGATAAGAAACTAAATGTTATTCAATATGCTAGTAAAACTCTAGATAGTGCTCAGAGAAATTATGCTACTACTGAAAAAGAATTCTTAGCGGTTGTATTTGCTTGTGATAAGTTCAGACCTTATATTGTTTATTCTAAAGTAACTGATCACACTGATCATGCTGCTATTAAATATCTTATGGAAAAGAAAGATGCTAAACCTAGACTTATTAGATGGGTTCTCCTACTACAAGAATTTGATTTGCATATTATTGATAGAACGGGAGCTAAGAACCCCGTTGCAGACAACTTGTCTAGGTTAGAGAATGTTCTTGATGACCCACTACCTATTAATGATAGCTTTCCTGATGAACAATTAGTTGTCATAAATGCTTCTTGTACTGCTCCATGGTATGTTGATGATGCTAATTACATTGTTGCTAAATTAATACCACCTAGTTTCACATACCAGCAAAAGAAAAAGTTCTTCTATGATTTAAGGCATTACTTCTGGGATGACCCACACCTTTATAAAGAAGGAGTAGATGGTGTTATTAGACGTTGTGTACCTGAGCATGAACAGGAACAGATCCTACGCAAGTGTCACTCCGAGGCATATGGAGGACACCACGCTGGAGATAGAACTACACATAAGGTATTGCAATCTGGTTTTTATTGGTCTACTCTCTTCAAAGATGCTCGTAAGTTTGTCTTGTCTTTTGATGAATGTCAAAGAATTGGTAATATTAGTAGACGTCAAGAAATGCCTATGAATTATTATCTTGTTATTGAACCATTTGATGTTTGGGGCTTTGATTATATGGGACCGTTTCCTGCCTCTAATGGATACACACATTTTTTAGTTGTTGTTGATTACGTTACTAAGTGGGTAGAAGCTATTCCAACTACTAGTGCTAATCATAACACCTCTATTAAGATGCTTAAAGAAGTTATTTTTCCAAGGTTTGGAGTCCCTAGATACTTAATGACTGATGGTGGTTCACATTTTATTCATGGTGCTTTTCGTAAAATGCTTGCTAAGTATGATGTTAATCATAGAATTGCATCTCCATATCACCCACAGTCTATTGGTCAAGTAGAATTGAGTAACAGAGAACTCAAATTAATTTTGCAAAAGAATGTTAATAGATCTAGAAAGAATTGGTCCAATAAACTTGATGATGCATTATGGGCTTATAGAACTGCATATAAAAATCCTATGGGTATGTCTCCATATAAAATGGTTTATGGAAAAGCATGTCACTTACCTCTCGAACTTGAACATAAGGCATATTGGGCCATTAAAGAGGTCAATTATGATTTCAAACTTGCTGGTGAGAAGAAGTTATTTGACATTAGCTCACTTGATGAATGGAGAACCCAGGCCTACGAGAATGCCAAACTATTTAAAGAAAAAGTTAAAAGATGGCATGACAAAAGGATACAAAAGCGTGAGTTTAACGTAGGTGATTACGTGTTGTTATTCAACTCTCGTTTAAATTTTTTTGCAGGAAAACTTCTCTCTAAATGGGAAGGCCCTTATGTTATCTAGGAGGTCTATCGTTCCGGTGCCATAAAAATCAACATCTTCGAAGGCACAAATCCGAAGGTGGTGAACAGTCAAAGAATCAAACATTATATCTCAGGTAATCTTATAAATGTTTGAAACTAATGTTATTGAAACCGTAACCCCGGAGGAATACATAAGGGACACTTTCCAGAACGTTTCAGACTCCGAAAAGGAATAGGTATGTGGTACGGTAAGTAAACCGACTCCAAAACAGTTCTAATAGCATTTTTTCTCCGTTTTGGAATATTTTAGAAAATATGAAAATAAGAAGTATTCCGGGAAGGACACAAGGCATCCACGAGGGTGGAGGGCGCGCCCCTTGCCTCGTGGGCACCTCGTGTGCTCTCTAGACTCCATTTTCTTGCACGATACTTCTTTCGGTCGGTAAAAAATCATTATATAATCTCCCGAAGGTTTTGACCACCGTATCATGCAAAAATCTTTTGCCTTTGTTTCGAGCTGTTTTCTCTCAGATTTGTCAAGGCCAGGCATCATGACGTCACCCTCCTCCAACAATGAAGACAAGGATGTTTGGCTATTGAAGATAGAGCTAAAGAGAGAAGAACCTGGGGAGATCAACAAGGACGATGGGATCAAGAAGGCCACGGAGGATCAAGCTCCGGCTGCAGAAGAAGAAAACATCCCTCAACCTCTTCCTAACATCTTTACCCCAACTGAGATTGAAGCTTTCAAGATGATTGAGTTAGCTCGCATACAAAACAAGTATCTCACACAGGAAAATATTTTGTTAAAGGATCATATCGTCGCACTTAAGGGCATTATCGGCAAATTAGAAGAGCTCTTACGCTCGATGTGCGACTATCCATCATCATCACCACCTTCTTCACCACCTCCGAGGAACTAATCACATGGGTATGGGCACTCCCCTTGGCAACTGCCAAGCTTGGGGGAGGTGCCTCGGTATCGTATCATCATCACACTCCTATCTTTACCATTTTACTTAGTACGATCCTTTTGGTAATATCTTGATCTACTAGAATAAAGTTTTGGTATGAATTAGTTTTCATTTTTTGCTTTGTGATCCCTCTATGTAATCGAGTCCATGAGCTATATATAATAAAGATTAGTGTTGAGTCAAGGGCTTTGCTTTTTTGCTATGATCTCGAGGGAATAATAGAATAAAAGAAATAAAAGAGATCATATTGATCTTATGGATAGTAATGACTTCACATATAGAGAGTATGATGATTAAAAGTTGTTTAGAGTTGGCAAATGTGGTTTTGGTCATCGTTGCAATTAATAGGAAGTAATAAAGAAAGAGAGGTTCTCACATATAAATACAGTATCTTGGACATCTTTTATGATTGTGAGAACTCATTAAAGTATGACATGCTAAAGAGTTGACGTTGGACAAGGAAGACAACGTAATGGGTTATGTTTTCTCACATCTTAGTTAAAGTATATTGTCATGGATCGTCCAACATGTTGAGCTTGCCTTTCCCCCTCATGCTAGCCAAATTCCTTGCACCAAGTAGAGATACTACTTGTGCTTCCAAATATCCTTAAACCCAGTTTTGCCATGAGAGTCCACCATACCTACCTATGGATTGAGTAAGATCCTTCAAGTAAGTTGTCATGTTGCATGCAATAAAAATTGCTCTCTAAATATGTATGACTTATTAGTGTGGAGAAAATAAGCTTTATACGATCTTGTGATATGGAAGTAATAAAAGTGATGGACTATATAATAAAGGTTCATATCACAAGTGGCAATATAAAGTGACGTTCTTTTGCATTAAGATTTTGTGCATCCAACCCTAAAAGCACATGACAACCTCTGCTTCCCTCTGTGAAGGGCCTATCTTTTACATTATGCAAGAGTCAAGGTGATCTTCACCTTTCTTTTTTATAATTTTATCCTTTGGCAAGCACCTCGTGTTGGAAAGATCCTGATATATATATCCAATTGGATGTAAGTTAGCATGAACTATTATTGTTGACATTACCCTTGAGGTAAAAGGTTGGGAGGCAACACTATAAGCCCCTATCTTTCTCTGTGTCCGATTAAAACTCCATAACCATAAGTATTGCGTGAGTGTTAGCAATTGTGAAAGACTAAATGATAGTTGAGTATGTGGACTTGTTGAAAAGCTCTATTATTGACTCCTTCTGATGTTATGATAAATTGCAATTGCTTCAATGACTGAGATTATAGTTTGTTAGTTCTCAATGAAGTCTCTGAATCATACTTGACATTGTGAATAGATTGTTACTTGAGCATAAGAAATCATATATATATATATATATATATATATATATATATATATATATGTTGCTGTTATAAGAATAATCATGATGCCCTCATGTCCGTATATTATTTTTATCGACACCTCTATCTCTAAACATGTGGACATATTCTTCGATATCGGCTTTCGCTTGAGGACAAGCGAGGTCTAAGCTTGGGGGAGTTGATACGTCCATTTTGCATCATGCTTTTATATCGATATTTATTGCATTATGGGCTGTTATTACACGTTATGTCACAAAACTTATGGCTATTCTCTCTTATTTTACAAGGTTTACATGAAGAGGGAGAATGCCGGCAGCTGGGATTCTAGGCTGGAAAAGGAGCAAATATTGAAGAGCTATTCTGCATAGCTCCAAAAGTCCTGAAACTCCACGAAAGTCATTTTGGGAATTAATAAAAAATAATCAGCGGAAGAAATACCTGAGGGGGGCCACCCACCACCCACGAGGGTGGGGGCGCGCCCTACCCCCCTGGGCGCGCCCCGTGCCTCCTGGGCCACCTGGCAGCCCTCCGGTGCCCATCTTCTACTATATGAAGTCTCTTACCCTGGAAAAAATCATAAGCAAGCTCACGGGATGAAACTCCGCCGCCACAAGGCGGAACCTTGGCGGAACCAATCTAGGGCTCCGGCGGAGCTGTTCTGTCGGAGAAACATCCCTCCGGGAGGGGGAAATCATCACCATCGTAATTACCAACGATCCTCTCATCGGGAGGGGGTCAATGTCCATCAACATCTTCACCAGCACCATCTCCTCTCAAACCCTAGTTCATCTCTTGTATCCAATCTTTGTACCAAAACCTTAGATTGGTACCTGCGGGTTGCTAGTAGTGTTGATTACTCCTTGTAGTTGATGCTAGTTGGTTTATTTGGTGGAAGATCATATATTCAGATCCTTAATGCACATTATTACTCCTCTGATTATGAACATGAATATGCTTTGTGAGTAGTTACGTTTGTTCCTGAGGACATGGGTGAAGTCTTGCTATTAGTAGTCATGTGAATTTGGTTTTTGTTCGATATTTTGATGAGATGTATGTTGTCTCTCCTCTAGTGGTGTTATGCAAACGTCGACTACATGACACTTCACCATTATTTGGGCCTAGAGGAAGGCATTGGGAAGTAATAAGTAGATGATGGGTTGTTAGAGTGACAGAAGCTTAAACCCTAGTTTATGAGTTGCTTCGTAAGGGGCTGATTTGGATCCATATGTTTCATGCTATGGTTAGGTTTACCTTAATACTTCTTTTGTAGTTGCTAATGCTTGCAATAGGGGTTAATCATAAGTGGGATGCTTGTCCAAGAAAGGGCAATACCCAAGCACCGGTCCACCCACATATCAAATTATCAAAGTAACGAACGTGAATCATATGAGCGCGATGAAAACTAGCTTGACGATAATTCCCATGTGTCCTCGGGAGCGCTTTTCTCTATATAAGAACTTGTACAGGCTTGTCCTTTGCTACAAAAAGGATTGGACCACCTTGCTGCACCTTATTTACTTTCATTGCTTGTTACCCGTTACAAATTATCTTATCACAAAACTATATGTTACCTACAATTTCAGTGCTTGTAGAGAATACCCTACTGAAAACGGCTTGTCATTTCTTTCTGCTCCTCGTTGGGTTCGACACTCTTACTTATCGAAAGGACAAGGATAGATCCCCTACACTTGTGGGTCATCAGACGTGCTGAAGATGCTCCGCCCACAAGGCGCTGTAGATAAGAATATCATCAAAGAAAACAAGCACAAACCGACGCAAGTAGGGGCGGAGGACGTCGTTCATCAGAGCCTGAAACATCGCTGGGCCATTGGAGAGACCGAATGGCATGACCAAGAACTCGAAGTGGCCATGGTGAGTACGAAATGCCGTCTTGGCGATATCATCTGGGTGCATGCGCACCTGGTGGTAGCCCAACCGGAGATCGAGCTTGGTGAAGAAGTGCGCCCCATGTAGCTCGTCCAGGAGCTCATTGACCACCGGGATAGGAAACTTGTCCTTAAGAGTCAGGGCATTAAGGGCGCGGTAGTCGATGCAGAAGCGCCACATGTCATCCGACTTGCGGACGAGGAGGACCGGTGCATAGAACGGTGATGTGGAGATCCGGATGATGCCCAAGGCTTGCATGAGTGCGCACTGCCGCTCCAGCTCGTCCTTCTGCAGCTGATGATGCCGGTAGGGTCGTACTGCCACCGGTGCCGAGCCCGGTAGAAGATGAATACATTGGTCATAGACCCGGGCCGGCGGAAGGCCCTAAGGCTCATCGAAGAGGTCGTTGTGCTACTGCAGGAGGTGATCCAACAAAGGATGCTCGGCCTCGGAGGTGGCCGTGGCCAGCTGGAGCTGGAGTGTCGCTAGCGAGGTGCCTCCAACACCCTCCCACCGAACGTGGCGGCCGAGACACTAGAAGGTCATCATCAGGGCGTTGAAGTCCCAGAGAATGGGGCTGAGAGTCCGCAAAAAGTTGACACCGAGGATGAAGTCAAAGCAGCCCAACTCGATGACGGCGCACCTGATGGTGAAGTGCTCGTCGCCGATAGTGATGGGCACGTCCCGTGCAAGCACATGGCACCGGAGGTGGTCGCTGTTAGCCACGGTGACCCAAAGTTGCTCCCCTCCTTTCGGCTGAAGCGCTAAGCGCCGCATGGTAGCCTCAGGCAGGAAGTTATACGTGGAGCCCGTATCCAGGAGGGCCACCAGGCGCTCGCCGTTAATCGTCACCTGTAAGAGCATAGTCATGTCATCGTAGATGTCGGCCAACGCATGGAGCGAGATGATGAGTGACGTCGCCGGAGCGGGCGCAGGCGCAGGCTCCTTCATGGCGGAGTGACCGAGCCCGTCGACGGGTGTGTCCTCCTCGACATAGTCGGCCGTCTCCAAGTAGAAGAGGTGCGGGCAGACATGGTCCGCGCGCGTAGGGTGCATTGTAGTTAAAGCAAAGCCCCGGGCATTGGCGCTCGAGCTGCTCCACCTAAGAGAGCCAATGAAAAGGCCGCGTCGCGGCCGGGGCAGCTGCTCGTGGAGCGGCCGGAGGTGCAGGTGCTGTCGGGGGCGGTCGGGGGGCTGCCGGCCCCCTCGAGTCGGTGTCGCCTGCTGCAAGGCCTGGGCGCGGCGCTCGAAGGCCCGAGCATAGTACATGGCCGTATGGAGGTCCTGGGGCCCTCACAGCTCAACGCCCACGCGGATGTGGTCTGGAAGGCCGCCGATGAAGAGCTCGGCCCGCTGTAGTACCGTCACACCCGGCGCGTGACACGCTAGGGCCTGGAAGCGGTCGGTCAAGTCCTGCACCGTGGAGTGAAGGGTAGGGGGCCCAACTCCACCATGCGGCTCCTGCAGATCGGTGGCCCAAAACAAAGGAGCCACAGCTCGCAAAAGCGCTCTCATGGGGACATGCCTCCCTCGTCCTGCTCGAGGGCATAGTACCATGTCTATGCCGCTCCACGGAGGTGCTAAGAGGCGAGTCAGGTGCGATCTGACTTGAGTGTGCGCTGCCCGTGGAAGAACTACTCGCACTGGTTGAGCCAGTTGAGGGGTGAGGGAGTCCTGTATTAGGGGGTATCCGGACAGCCGGACAGTATACATCGTCCGGACTATTGAAGCGTGAAGATACAAGACTCAAGACTTTGGCCCGTGTCCGGATGGGACTCTCCTTTGCATGGAATACAAGCTTGGCGATCCGGATATTATGTTTCATTCCTTGTAACCGACTCCATGTAAACCCTAGCTCTCCGGTGTCTATATAAACCGGAGAGGATGGTCCTTAGAAGGCCGATCATAATTACAATCATACCATTATAGGCTAGCTCTTAGGGTTTAGCCTCTACGATCTCGTGGTAGATCTACTCTTGTACTACTCATATCTTCAATATTAATCAAGCAGGAAGTAGGGTTTTACCTCCATCGAGAGGGCCCGAACCTGGGTAAACATTGTGTCCCTTGCTTCCTGTTACCATCAGCCTAAGACGCACAGAGCGGGACCCCCTACCCGAGATCCGACGGTTTTGACACCGACATTGGTGCTTTCATTGAGAGTTCCTCTGTGTCGTCGCTTCGAGGCTTGATGGCGTCTTCAATCGTCAACAACACGGTCTAGGGGGAGACTTTTCTCCCCGGACAGATCTTTGTGTTCGGCGGCTTCGCACTGCGGGCCAATTCGCTCGGCCATCTGGAGCAGATCGACAGCTACGCCCCTGGCCACCAGGTCAGGTTCGGAAACTTGAACTACACGGCGGACATTCGCGGAGACTTGATCTTCGACGAATTCGGGCATGTGCCAGGACCGCCGGACAGTCACGACGAGCACGGCCTAGACTTGCTGTTGGACAATGCTCGGGATATCATCCCTGCAGCAGCCTCGGATCTAAATCCGGAGCAGACCTCGTCGCCCAAGGACGGAGGGGTAGACCCCGCCCCGCAGGCCGCACACTCATCGGCAGTGGAGCCGAACATAGGTCCCACCTCTGTGGAAGCCTGTAACCCCGGGCCCCCAGACTCGTGTCCGGTTGTTGGTTTCGGTCCGCATACCCCCGAGCTAGTCTGGCCAGGTTGGGCTCCGGTAATGGAGTTTACCGCTGCGGACATCTTCTAGTACTCGCCCTTTGGCGACATGCTGAACTCATTAAAATCTCTCTCTTTGTCAGGAGGCTCTGGGCCGAACCATGTCCGGCCTGAGTGGGAAGCAGGCGACGAAGGAATTCATTGCCCACCCACCACCAACTTCATTGCCACGATCGATGATTTAACCGACGTTCTTAACTTCACCTCTGAAGACATCGACGGTATGGACGACGATGCAGGAGAAGCTTCAGAATCTCTGGGACGCGGGACTACTACCTTGTCACACGATATATACATGGTAGATACACCCAAGATGGACGACAGCGATAATCCGGAAGATAAAACACCCGGGCAAAAGCCAAAACGGCGGCGCAGACGCCGCTCAAAGTCCAGCAACAGCAAAAATAGCGACAAGAGCGCAGGAAGGGTCGGCATACCAGTAAGCACCGAAGGCACTAACGACCACATGGACCCAGCGATGGAGCAGGACGAGCCAGGTCACGCCAAACCGAGTTCGGAGCAAATACCCGATCACAATGATCCGAAGTGATGAGCTCATGAAACCGCCCCAGAACAGGAACACAGTCCGGACGACGATGCATTCATCATTCCGGACGAACAAGTGGAACAAGACAACCTCCACCGAAAGCTTATGTCCACAGCAAGAAGTCTAAAGAAGCAGAAGCAATGGCTCAAAGCCACATAGGAAAAGCTCAGTCGCAGATGGAATAAAGTGCTAGACACTGAAGAAAGATATGGCGACGATCGCCATACGAAAAGCTATCCGAAGCGCAAGCTACTGCCAGAATTCGACAACGAGGCCATTCCACCAAAGAATAATACGACCAGGAGACCAGACGTACCGCTCCACAACCGCAACAGAACGGCCACTGATGTCGCGCACGATCTACGTGAGCATCTGGATAAGAAATCTGGTGCAGCCAGGTCCATCTATGGATCTAAAGGACACACCCCGGCGAGGGACTATGGTCACCCAAATGCTCATACAAGCCAAATACCAGTTCGGAATAAACTCCGGACACAGCAACAACCAACTGCATGCCACAGCGCGTCCAGATATAGAGGGGCTGCTCACCCCCTGTGCTTCATCGAAGAAGTACTGGACCATGAATTCCCACAAGGCTTTAAACCTGTGAACATGGAAGCATACGACGGCACGACAGACCCAGGGGTCTGGATTGAGGATTTTATCCTGCATATTCACATGGCTCGTGGGGATGACCTTCACGCCATCAAATACCTTCCCCTAAAGTTGAAGGGACCAGCTCGACACTGGTTGAAAAGCCTCCCCGAAAACTCAATTGGGAGTTGGGAGGAACTCGAAGGCGCTTTCAGGGCCAATTTTCAAGGGACTTATGTCTGGCCTCCGGATGCAGACGACCTAAGTCACATAATCCAACAGCCCGGAGAGTCCGCCCACAAGCTTTGGAACAGATTCCTCACTAAGAAGAATCAAATTGTCGATTGTCCGGATGCCGAAGCCTTAGTGGCATTCAAACACAGCATCCGTGACGAATGGCTCGCCCGACACCTCGGCCAAGAAAAGCCAAGGACAATGGCAGCCTTAACAAGCCTTATGACCCGCTTTTGCGCGGGTGAAGATAGCTGGCTGGCCCGTAAAGGCACCAGCGACCCCAGCACATCCGAAATAAGGGATGGCGGGAAGCCACGGCGTAATAAAAACAAACGCCAAAACAAGGAAGAGAGTCCGGATAACACGATGGTCAACACTGGATTCAGGGGCTCTCCACCTGATCAGCAAAAGAAGACATTTAAAGGCAGTAAAGAGGGACTGTCTGGTCTGAACAGAGTTCTGGACAGACTATGCCAAATTCATGGCACCCCGGAGAAACCTGCGAACCACACCCATAGAGAGTGCTGGGTCTTCAAGCAGGCCGGCAAATTAAATGCCGAACACAAAGGGAGGGAGACACCAAGTGAAGACGAGGACGAACCTCGCCGGCCGAACACTGGGTGACAGAAAAAATTCCCGCCAGAGATCAAAACAGTAAACATGATCCACGCGACTCGCACATTCACGAGAAGGCAAGAACGGGCGCTCAGAGACGCGCACGGTGTAGAGCCCATCATACCCACATCTGACTACTGGATGTCCCGTCCAATCACTTTCGATCACATGGATGGCCGAACTAGTATTCGACGCGGAGGATCACAGGCCTTGGTGCTTGACCCAATAATCGACGGATACTGTCTCACCCGTGTCCTCATGGACGGCGGCAGTAGTCTCAATTTAATATACGAGGACAATGTTCGCAGAATGGGGATAAACCCATCCAGAATTAGCCAAAGCAACACCGCCTTTGAAGGGGTGATACCAGGCGTTGAAGCCTACGGCAGGGGCTCCGTCGTGCTGGAAGTAACATTCGGCTCCCCAGGCAACTCCAGAAGCGAAGAACTGCTCTTCACCATCGCACCCTCCCAAAGCAGCTATCACGCATTGCTAGGAAGAACGGCCTTCGCCCGCTTCAACGCATTGCCGCACTATGGCTACCTTACACTCAAGATGCCCGGTCCCCGTGGCGTCATTGCCGTTAGTGGAATCACAGAGCGCTCTTCACGCGCAGAGGAACACGCGACGGCCCTGGCGGCCGGACTATAAGCGGCCTCTAATATCAGAAAACATGACTGGTCATTAAGACCACATACACGGTTAGACGAGTCCGGTAGCCCGGATAAAATTCAACCAGGCACCATATATGCAATCCCATAGCGGAAACCAGGGGCTATAAATATTTAATACATCCCCACACTTGGCTCAACCTTATTGGCAGGCCAACATCTTACACCTTTACTATCCATCGCATACTTACGTTATACTCTCCTATGAGTTTTCCTTTTTTCCACACACAACGTTCGCGCGATACCCTTCCAGGATACGGCACAACGGAGACAAAGGTGCAGACGTGCAGCAGGGCCCCGTTCAACATGTTTCTTTTTAGATTAAGCCCCTGTGTAAACCTTTTCTATTGCCTCTTGTTGTTTCAACCATCCCATGGGTTCCATACCCACAGAGGATACTGTCGTTATTAGCATTTCGCCACGACAGAGTACCGCACGTACCTGGAAATACAGGGTTCATAATGAATGGGCATTCTTGAGCCCATCTTCTATTATAAAGCCCGAACACCTTCGGGAGTGTTCGGCGTCACGAGTTTGGCCTTATATGCATCAGCTCCGAATCATGTCTTTGGTCAAATGTTGGGTTTGCCCGGCTCCTGGGTTTGCCGCCTTATGTTCCGTTATTATCGGCTAAGGTAGGCCAAAGGAGAACTACTGCGATTGTGCCCTGGTTATTCCGGATGAGCGCCTCAGTAGAGAAAGCCGAAAACTGATTGTCATGATACAGCGAGAGACTGCTCAACCACTCGAAGACTCACCGGAATCTCTAAGGATTCCTTCAAATTAAGAAGGGTCGTTTCCCGGCCATGTACACACGCGCCGTATTCGGACGCACGCAAATGTACCAGGGGCTACATAGTAGCCCCACCGTTAGACTCCCATGGCTAAGCGAAAGTGTTACAGCTATATAGTCCGGTTGCCTAGTTCGACGTGCGATCACCTCCTTAACGGACCAAGACGTTGGATCAAGTGTGATTATGCATATTTTTCGCGAACACTCCCGCATTGTATGCGTGGGGGATGAAGCCAACGACTGCTATCTTTCGGACTACTTATACCTATAAATACGACCGTACAGGGGACACAGTCATACTTTCAGGCAAAAAGTATAAATATAGCCTTATAATCAAAATAAACATTGTTTTTTACAATGATTCGACTTATCAGTCGAAGAGGACATTCTTTGAGCACTGCGCCTCTATTAGGCGGGCACCTTCTGTGACCTGCACCAAGTAGTGCTTGGTCGGATATTGGCCGTCCACCGGATCCTGGGTCGCTATAATGGTGGCCTCCATATCCGTCCAATAGGCTTTCACGCGGGCAAGAGCCATCCATGCACCCTCTATGCATGCCGACCTCCTCATGGTGTCGATCCGAGACACGACCCCAAGGAATTGTTGCACCAAACCAAAATAATTGTCCGGCTTGGGCCCTTTCGGCCAAAGATGGTCTATTACAGACCGTATTGCAAGCCCGGACAGCCTATGAAGCTCTGCCACAGCAGCCACCTTCTCATTCAACGGTAGCGGGCGAGTGGGAGCATTGAATTGCAACCAGAAAAGCTTCTCCACTTCCTTATCACCTTGATCCTCGAAGAACTTGGCAGCGTCAGCTATACTATTCGTCAAGTCCGCATATGCGTCTGCAGGACTCCAACGCCCAGCTAGGGGAGCATACTTTGGATCCAAAAACTTCGTCCGCAGTAGGTAGGAGCCCCCAGCCACAATTTTGTCGGCCTGTTGGAGCTCCTCCCGCATGCCCCGGATCTCGGTCCGCATCTCCTTGGCGGCATTAAGTGCCTTGTTCAGCTCGGCCGAACTAGCCTTCTTCTCCTTTTCAAGGAGCAAATACCGGTCGGCGGCATTTTTCAACTCTTCAGCCATTTCGGCTATCTTTTCCTCGCCTCAGTGATGAGCAGCCTGTTCGGCTCTCAACTCTTCGGCCGCCTTTAGGGCAGCCGCATTGCTAGCCCGAGTTTGTTCCTTGGCCTGAGCAAGCTCTGCCCTTAGGGCCTCCCCAGCAGCAGCACCATCTGCAGTGCATACACAGGGCATTAACATTATGCCATTCTCTCATTTTCCTCTACAATATAATAAGGGAAGCAGAGCACATACCCTGGGATTCTTCCAGCCATTTGTTCACCAGCGTGATATAGGCATCAATAGATCCGATCTGCCTTCTCAGTTCGGCAACTTCAACAGATTGGTCGGCTGTCGGATCCTTATACACAGCGCACATATACAGCGCAGCCATTACTATATGATCCCCCGTTTGCCGCCTATGGCGGGCAACCAGAGTCTCAGGGGCTACTATCCATAGGGAGCACACCTAGCGCATGCTTCATAACCAAAAAATAGTGCATTTTTCACTACATACCTCAAAGCCTTTGAGCTGGCTTGTAAATGCCTCATTCAAACCGCTGGTAGCGGATGAAATCTTCATGAGAACCATGCTCATTAAAGAGCGGTGCTCCTCTGAGAGCACGGCTCGCTCCAGAAAGCCTGTCAGTACGTCCGGCCGGACATCGAACTGTGTCGGACCCTTCTCATCACCCCCCGTCGGAGCCAAATGCTCCGGGCTCAGGGTGACTGACGTGTTCGCTTCTGGCTTCGGTAGATCCGGACTCCTCCGTGACGACACCTCCGTGTCGCCTGCTTCATGAGGCGGAGAGGTGGGTGGAGTCTCACACTCCATCAACTCCGAACGAAGTTCCCCCGAAGACGAACTCTGTTGAGAAGAGCTGCTCGCCGGACTACAAAAGACGAAGTTCCGGTTACGGATCTCGGAGTAACACCATACCTTCGAATTAATGAATAACTTACGACTCGATGGAGGGCTAGTCCGCTCGTGGGCACGACGTGGTGAGGGTGCCCGTCGCGGCAGAGCCCCCTGGTGATACCTTCTTCCCTTGTTTGGGCGTCTCCGCCTCCAAGTCTTCGGAGGCTGCCCTCTTCTTCCCGCGTGGGGAGGAGACTTTAACCTCCCCCTCCTAACTATCCTCCATAGGAGAGGTAGCGATTCCCCCGGTCTGGATGCGTAGTGTGTGAAGTTCGGCTTCACCACCCTTTCCTTCGCCTTCCCTGAGGGGATTTTGCTGAGCACTCGGCCAAGCATCTTGGCAATGGTTGGACCAGGCGAGCCTTCAGGAAGTGGCATCGGACACCTGATTCTCTCTGCCTTGTTGAGCCATTCCTGGCCACGGAGGGATTTTTAGAATAATAATTATGATAAATATAAATGAAGTATCCGGCTTTAAGGTTACTTACTTGGGCATCTAGGCGATTGCAGCTTAGGCCCGCATCCTCGGTGGTGTCCAGACACTTTACTTGTGGTCCGAAGAATAATTTACACATTCCTTCGAGCTTCAGGCCGAAGAAGTGCTTAATAGTTCGCGGACCCTCTGGATTAAACTCCCACATCCGGAGAGGCCGACATTTACACGGCAACATCCGTCGGATTAGCATCACTTGCATTATGCTGACAAGATTTATGTCCCTCTCAATAAGCCCCCGGATGCGATTCTGCAGTTCTGATACATCGCCAGCAGGCCCATAACTCCGTCCCACGTCGGTCCAAGACGCTAACTGTGACGGAGGGCCCAAGCGAAATTCAGGGGCGGCTACCCACTTTGTGCCTCTGGGAGCTGTAGCATAAAACCACCTCCATTGCCATACATCGGATACTTCCGGGAACGAACCCTCTGGCCATGGGGCATCAGCGTTCCTGCTTATTATAGCACCTCCGCACTCCGCATGGCGCCCCTCGATCATCTTCGGCTTCACATTGAAGGTCTTGAGCCATAAGCCAAAGTGTGGGGAGACGTGGAGAAAAGCCTCACACACAATAATGAACGACGAGATATGGAGGATGGCGTCTGGAGCCAGATCATGAAAATCCAACCCATAGTAGAACATGAGCCCCCTCACAAAGGGGTCGAGGGTGAGGCCCAGGCCTCGGAGGAAGTGAGGAACGAACACAACGCTCTCATTGGGCTCTGGCGTGGGGATGACTTGCCGCGGAGCAGGAAGCCTGTGCTGGATATCGGCAGTCAGGTATCCGACCTCCCTAAGCTTCGCAATGTCCTCCTCTTGAATCGAGGAGGCCACCCACCGGCCTGTTGCATCGGATCCGGACATACTGGAGGATCTGGGGTGTTGGAGCTTACATTTTGAGTGCTGGACCTCGAGGTGCGAGAAGGAGCAGTCGAGGTGGAAAGGAGGCGTAGGCCTTGACCCCTTTATAAAAGGGATGAATACCAAGAGTCCTCAGCATGAGCGCTTGAGACTTATCTAAAATACACGGAATCATACCAACGGTCGCCGTGGGGTCACATATGCCCATATTGATGAAAGATCCCGTATTAAGGGGAACACGATCTCTGCTTTGGTAGGACATGCCAATAAAACCACCTCGCAACGCGAGTCGAGGTGGAGCAGGAAACGTCGGTTCGTGTTGGACCAAGCCACAATGCAAGGGCACGACGTACAAAGATTGCCCGCGGAACGGATTTATGCTATGTTCCCTACAATGGTGTGTGAAAATCATCTTGCGGAACCGGACACGGTCTACGTGTTCGATGATAACCTTGGAGTATTCGAAAGGAGGAACCCTCCTTACAATGCCGAAGACAAGACTGCACGCCGGACTCATCGTCATTGAAGCCTGGTTCAGGGGCTATTGAGGGAGTCCTGGATTAGGGGGTATCCAGACAGCCAGACAGTATACATCGTCCGGACTATTGAAGCGTGAAGATACAAGACTCAAGACTTTGGCCCGTGTCCGGATGGGACTCTCCTTTGCGTGGAAGACAAGCTTGGTGATCCGGATATTATGTTTCCTTCCTTGTAACTGACTCCATGTAAACCCTAGCTCTTCGATGTCTATATAAACCGGAGAGGATGGTCCTTAGAAGGCCGATCACAATTACAATCATACCATCATAGGCTAGCTCTTAGGGTTTAGCCTCTACGATCTCGTGGTAGATCTACTCTTGTACTACTCATATCTTCAATATTAATCAAGCAGGAAGTAGGATTTTACCTCCATCGAGAGGGCCCGAACCTGGGTAAACATTGTGTCCCTTGCTTCGTGTTACCATCAGCCTAAGACGCACAGATTGGGACCCCCTACCCGAGATCCGCCGGTTTTGACGCCGACAAGGGGGTCCTCCGTGCCGTCATAAGTGGCGAAGTCAATCTTGGCGAACCGTGGCGGCGTCTGGGTCGGAGCGCCATGGCCGACTGACTCGGCAGTCCGGAGCAGCGATGGCGGCAGCGCCCGGTCGACCGTGGGGTGGCCGGCGTAGGGGGTCGTGGAGCCGGACGGGTCACCGTACTGCCGCGTGGGTACCGGCGGTTCCCCGGCCTCCGTGTAGACTGGCGGTGGTGATGTCCCGGTCAGCCAGGCCGGAATTGGGGACGACGACGGCAGAAAACAAACATGCTGTATCAGGAGGCCTCCCGGCACGGACTGCCCGGGACCAGAGCTGGGCGGCGGAGCCGCCGGCAGCGGAGGCTGCAGCTGGACCGGCACGGGTGGCGCAGCAAGGGCCGGCGCCGGCCACTTCAGCCATTGTGGCGCGGTGGCGGGCGGCTGCTTGAGTGGAGGCTGGGCCCTGGCGAGCGCCGCGGGTACAGAGTACCAGGGCAGGGCGGGCGGTCCGGAGGAGGCGGCCGGTGGCAGAGGTGGCGGTGACCCGTATGGGCTGGCCAGGAACATTCGGATGCCCTAGACAACGGTGACGAGTTCGTTGAGGACGCCGGTCATCTCCGCCGAGGAGTAGACCAGCGGCATGGTCAAGGGTGGTGGCGGCAAACCCGTGGAAGGGGGCGGCAACTGGCCGGTGGAGGCGCCGGCGGTGGAGCCCAGAGGCGCGGTGGGGAGGGCCAGCGGCACGGTGGAGAGGATCGGCGGCGGCGCGGTGGTGGTGGGCAGCAGCAGGATTGGTGGTGTTACAGACACTTTCGAAACCGAGCTACCTGATACCAAGGTGGTAGGAGCTAGGGTTCTACCCGGTCTAGGGCATAGCCTGTAGGGGAAGGAGGGAGGAGGGAGACGATGAGTGCGAGGCGGCCGGTGGCTGGGCGCCGTCCTTCCGGCTGGTGCGGCGACGACGGACACAGGAGACTGCTAGGGCTTAGGGTTTCCGGCTCCTCGAGGAGCCGGGCAATAGAATTGTCTTATTGCTTAATTCCTGAAAGAGTCTTACAACTTGTTTATCTAAGCACGATGTGAAATAAAATTAAGATAACTTGTGGGCTAAGCCCCTAACTAAGCCTGCCCGGTGGGCCTCCTACGGGCATAAGTCTGCCCGGTCATAACAGAGCGACTCTTGACGGACGAGGATGACGAGGCGGAGGCGTCGGAGCTTCGCATTACTTCCAATGACCACGAGGCTGACGGCTCCGACATGGGGGTCATCAATATCTCGAATGACGACAAACGGTTTTGTTTTTGAATGTAGCTTGTTTGTTCCATGTGTTATGTAGTATGTAGATGGAATGAACGTTGCATGGAAGAGTATGAAAATGAGGGTTTGCAAATGAAAAGTGTGGTTGCAATGGCGATAAATCAGAACTTGTGCCCGCGTACGCTTCCACAGATATAGAGTCATATTTGGCAACTTTGATTGTAGATGCTCTATGCAAAAAAAATGACGTGTCACCCTGTTTAATAAGTAGAGAAAGAGAGAGAGAGAGAGAGTTATCATATCTTATGTTGGAATAGCTAGTTTGAGATAGAGTTGTATAGGGATAGCTGTCTTGTTTAAACCTTGTATCCCTCTCTATCTCCTCTTCTGTTATCCTCCTATAAACGGTCGTTCTCTCTAACGATCTCTCTCGATCTCATCATGTAAGCCATGGTAATGATTCTATAAATACAAGTGCGGCCCGAGCAAAGGGTTTAACGCTTCCCAATTCTTTCCACATGGTATCAGAGCCTCTTTCTCAATATATCAGGAATAGATCGCATCTAGCTACCGCGGTGACCAAGCAACATGTCCACCGCCGCCGCCGCCATGACGGCCGACACCATGGGCCCGCTCACCACATCATCATCATCCGCTTTTGCCTCCTCTTCCTCCACCTCCACCAACACCTCCATGCTCGGATCACCACCCCAAGAGAAGCTCACATGGGGCAACTTCCTGCTCTGGAAAGCCATTGTGCTGCCCCAGATCAAGGGGGGCCAGATGGAACATCACCTCAACGCGTAGAGCCCGCCACCGCCGGTCACGCTCACCATCACCAAGGACGGCAAGGACGAACATGTAGTCAACTTCGCACGATCCCTCTGGTATGCACAACAGCAGCAGCTCCAAGGATTCTTGATGGGATCCTTATCTCGCGAGATCCTCGCATAGGTCGCGACGCTCTCGACGCCGACTGTAGTATGGAGTGCTATCCACGCCATGTTTGCTGCTCAAAGCCAAGCTCAAGCAATCAACACGCGCATTGAGCTCATGAATCTTCAAAAAGGTAACATGTCTATGGCAGAATACCTTGGAAAAAATAAAAGTCTCACTGATGAAGTCGCCTGCACCGCCGCCGCGCTCTCCGATCCGGAGATCATGTCCAAGATCCTTGTCGGCCTCGACATGGACTACAATCCTGTGGTCTCCGCTCGGCTGGAGCCAATCACCGTTCAGGAGCTGTACAGTCAGCTCCTGAGCTTCGACGCTCATCTCAGCCTTCTCCGTGGCGTCAACATGCGGCAGTCCTCCGCCAACTCCGTCTCTCGTGGCCGCGGCCGTGGGCGCGGTCACCAGGGGCAACACGGCGGCGGCCGTTGCCGCGGCAACGCCGACTACTCCAACAACGGCAACGCGGGCTACACCAACACCGGCGGCGGCAGCGGCAGCAACTACAACAACAGGGTCGGGGGTGGTGGCTTCAACAACAACAACGGCCGCCGCCCGCCTTCTTCCCTCTGCAAGAAGCCGGGCCATGAAGTCTTGGACTGCTGGCATCGCTATGATGAAAACTTTGTCCCTAATGTTAAACATGTTGCTGCGGCCATGCGTGAACAAGGAGGAGAAGGGGTGTGGTACGTGGACACTGGTGCCACGGATCATGTCACAAGCGAGCTAGAGCAACTTGCTCTTCATGAACAGTGCCATGGCGGCGATCAAATTCACACCGCAAGCGGTGGAGGTATGGATATCCAGCACATTGGTCAAGCTTTTATTCATTCCCTACCCTTAAACGTGATCTAGTGTTAAAAGATGTGCTTCATGTCCCTCAAGCCAACAAAAGTCTTGCATCCATGTCTCGTTTAGCTCATGACAATAACGTCTTCTTTGAAACTCACCCTCGTTACTTTTTTTATAAAGGATCGGGCAACGAGGGAACTCCTCCATCATGGTAGATGCATTGGAGGTCTCTACCCCATCACATCCGGAGCACTTAGTCGCAAGCATCGTCAAGTCTACTCCGTCATCAAGCCCTCTTTGGCAAGGTGGCATCAAAGATTAGGACATCCATCTTCGATCATTGTAAACAAGTAGTCAATAAAGGCAATCTCTCATTGTCACATAGTCCCATTAGTGAGTCTATTTGTGAAGCTTGTCAATGTGCCAAGAGTCACCAATTCCCTTATCCCAAGTCAAATAGTGTTTCTCATGCTCCTTTAGAACTTATTTTCAGTGATGTATGAGGTCATGCAAGAGATTCCTTTGGCAGAAAAAAATATTATGTTAGTTTCATTGATGACTTCAACGAGTTTACATGGATTTATTTGCTCAAGTACAAATCTGAAGTTTTCTCCGTGTTTCAAGAGTTTCAAAAACTTGTTGAATGACACTTTGATAGAAAAATCTTAACAGTTCAAAGTGACTGGGGAGGGGAGTATGAAAAACTCAACTCTTTTTTCCGTAGCATAGGCATTGAACATCATGTGTCTTGTCCTCATGCTCACCAACAAAACGGCTCTGCTGAGCGGAAACACCGCCACATTGTTGAGGTTGGCCTATCTCTTCTTGCTCATGCGTCTATGCCTCTCAAGTATTGGGATGAAGCATTCATTACTGCCACCTATCTTATAAATCGTCTCCCTAGTAAAGTTATTGGTAATATCACTCCTTTGGAACGGTTATATCATCAAAAACCCGACTACAATTCTCTCAAAATATTTGGGTGCGCTTGCTATCCCAATTTACGTCCATACAATGCCATAAATTTGAGCTTCGATCCACTCAATGTGTCTTTATTGCCTATAGCAATCTTCATAAAGGATACAAATGTCTAGAAGTTGCAACTGGACGGATTTATATTTCTCGAGATGTTGTTTTTGATGAAACTCTTTTTCCGTTTGCCAAACTTCATCCAAACTCCGGAGCTCTTCTTCATGCTGAGATAGCACTTCTTCCAGATCGCGGGGGTGAATTAAGTAAACTGACTATGTGCAAAATTCCGTTGAAAATAATGATTCTGATAATGTTTGTGCCAGCTTGGGGCGTCATTTTATGTGTACAGAAGAGGACAAAGGCGTAGAAAACGGAGCTGATTTACCTGGCAGCGGCGGCGCGCGATCCGGCGCTAATACGCGCGTTAGGCCTGCCTCTGGCGTCACGCAATCCGATGCGGATCGGCATGCAACCAATCAGGTGCACACCAGCGCGGGCTCGTCTCCTCCTGATGCGGCTGTGGCCGACAGCCTCTACCTAGTGAACCCCGCCAGTCCACGCGCCAGCCCACGCGCGGGAGAAACCGCGTCCCCACGCGGTGTGCAGCGCGCTGCGGACCCGCGGACCGAGCCAGCTGCCGACAGCGGGGTGCCTGCGGGACCTGCGGGACCAGGATCGCCCTCGGATCGCGCGCTGGACTCCTGTGCAAATTCTGCGCGTGAATCTCTCTCGGATCCGGAGCCTGGATCTTCTGCGCCTACAGCTTCAGTAGCTCATCAACCTCCTCGGCGGCACACTCGGTCACAGTCCGGTATTGTCAAAGCCAAAGAATACACTGATGGTACAGTCAGGTATGACAAAGTTAAACGTCCTTTTCTCAGTAGTATTGGTGAACCTGCACATTTGCATGATGCTCTTGCACATAAAGATTGGAAAGAAGCTATGGATCATGAATATGATGCACTCATAAAAAATAAAACATGGCATCTAGTACCACCAAGGCAGGGTCACAATGTCATTAATTGTAAATGGGTATACAAAATAAAGAGAAAATCTGATGGAAGCATAGACAGATACAAGGCTAGACTACTTGCCAAAGGTTTCAAACAGAGGATTGGTATTGACTATGAAGATACTTTTAGTCCTGTTGTTAAGTCATCTACTATTCGACTTGTACTATCTATTGTTGTTTCCAGAGGGTGGAGTTTACGACAGCTAGATGTTCAGAACGCGTTTCTTCATGGTGTTCTTGAGGAAGAAGTGTTCATGCGGCAACCACCAGGATATGAGGACCAAAGTGCACCACACTATGTTTGTAAGTTGGATAAAGCTTTGTATGGTTTGAAACAAGCCCCGAGAGCTTGGTACTCAAGATTGAATATGCAACTACAACATCTTGGGTTTACACCATCTAAAGCAGATACTTCTTTGTTCTTTTATCATAGAGATAATATCACCATATTTGTTCCTGTCTACGTTGATGATATAATTGTGGCTAGTTCAAGTGCACATGCTACTACTTGTTTGCTTAAAGATCTGAAGTTGGAGTTTGCTCTCAAGGATTTAGGTGATCTTCATTATTTTCTTGGCATAGAAGTTAATCAGATAAAGGATGGTATACTTCTTACACAGGAAAAATACACCACTGACATACTCAGGAGAGTGGGATTGGAAAATTGTAAACCTGTGAGTACACCAATTTCAACTTCAAAAAAACTTACAATTGAAAGTGGAGAGGCACTTGGACGAGAAGATGCAACAAAATACTGAAGTGTTGTTGGTGCTTTACAATTTTTGACTCTTACCCGTCCTGATATTTCTTACTCTGTGAATAAGGTATGTCAATATTTGCATGCACCTAGAACAACTCACTGGACTGTAGTAAAAAGGATTTTGAGGTACCTTAAATATTCAGAAGGTCTTGGACTTCAAATTACCAAGTCTTTGTCTATGCTTGTTACTGCATGTTGTGATGCAGACTGGGCAGGGTGTGCTGATGACAGAAGGTCCACAAGTGGCTTTGCTGTCTTTCTGGAAACAAATCTTGTGTCTTTGAGTGCAAGAAAGCAAGCAACAGTCTCTAGGTCAAGTACAGAAGCAGAATACAAGGCCTTAGCAAATACTACAACTGAACTAATGTGGATACAGACATTACTCTATGAGCTTGGAATTAAAGCTCCACAGGCTGCAAGGTTATGGTGTGACAATATTGGTGCAACCTATCTCTCAGCCAATCCAGTCTTTCATGCACGCACTAAACACATTGAAATTGATTTTCATTTTGTCAGAGAAAGAGTCTCGAAAGCTACTGGACATTCGATTTATACCTACTGGAGATCAACTTGCTGATGGCTTTACAAAACCTCTCACCATGAGAAGGTTGGATGAGTTCAAGTACAATGTCAACCTTAGCAAAGTTTCAAAAGGTTCAGATTGAGGGGGAGTGTTGGAATAGCTAGTTTGAGATAGAGTTGTATAGGGATAGATGTCTTGTTTAAACCTTGTATCCCTCTCTATCTCCTCTTTTGTTATCCTCCTGTAAACGATCGTTCTCTCTAGCGATCTCTCTCGATCTCATCTTGTAAGCCACGGCATTAATTCTATAAATACAAGTGCGGCCCGAGCAAAGGGTTTAACGCTTCCCAATTATTTCCACATCTTAATCTAGATATTACTTTTAATACTAAAATGGAGACAACTCATACTTCTTCTCTCACAAAACACAAATGACAAGTATTTTGGTAGTATGACGTCGTATCGAAGTCAATCAGGCGCTACAGAACAGGCGACGCGATATATCAACCGGAGCATGGACTGATCTGCACCTCATGCATGCATATACACACACAGTACATAATATTGGGCACTGTAATGAACAGGGTGCACATTTCCCTTATTTTGCGAGGGAACAGGGCGCACATTTCGTGGGGACAAAATACGGAGCAGTGGCAAATACCTTTGCTGCTCCTCAAGGGAGGAACCGGGCCGGTGCGATGCAATGTCGGCCGGTGGCCACACCACGAGCAAGCGCCATGTATAGGTATAGCCAGCTGCATGCAGCACGCATGAGGAATTCAGTCAGGATCGCCAAAGGACCACCGGCTGTGATCCCTGTGATCTCTCTCGTAGCCGGGTACTAGTACGTGCTACCCTACCTAGGGTTTGGATATGTGACCACTCCGCTCCACGCCGGCCCGATCAAAACAAAAAGACAGATCTGGGTACTAGTCGCGCCCGCCCGAAAAACATATCCATCCATCTTTGTTGCTTTGCTTGGACAAGCTAGCGGAAACGTGGAGGGACATACAAGAAGAAGAAAGACAGAGTGCGATGAGCCGATGAGATCGCCAACAGTGGTCATATCTCTGCCTACCGACTTCTCCTTGAGCGGTTCAAAAATTTGCAGAAGAATTTTGAAATAATCCTCCTGTTTGCGGCCATGGTTGGTCGCGGGAGTTCAGACTTGGGAGGGATCGAGATCTCGGCCCTCAAGATGTGCTTTTGCATTGCATGCAATGCAATGCATTCAGGCGCAATAACTTCAGTCTCAGGAAGCTTTACGTACTCTGCCGCTAGGCAAGCAAAGCAGGCACCGATGGAGATGAATCATCGGGCGGGCAGGCGGGCAGGGCTCTCTTCCATCCTTTCACCCGGGGAGGAAATCTTGCCGAGCCGAGACGTGCGAGCGGTCACGTCGATGCACTGTGGACTGTGGCTGACCACGAACCGCATTCATGGCCGCAGGACAGAGGCTCGCTCGCAAGCTGTCTCCCATCGACATCCACCTCCACCTCCCCTGTTTTGTTTTGCCTGTGTTCTTCCTCCACGTACGAGCAAGGACATTGATAGCTAGGCTACAAGAGATACAAATATACATGGGTCACCAATCAAGTGGTTAGTCGTAGCTTGCAAGCAATGCAATGCACGCCATGCCGTAGAGAGAGAGAGAGAGAGAGAGGGGGTTGAATGAATGATGCATCAAATCAAGTTAGTTTTTGCTAGGAGGTGCAGCTTTGAATTTCCGATGGAGACCATCCGCCTCCTTGTTTCCAACATCCAAGGCACATGCTAAGCTAGTGCCCTCACTCTACGCTGCTGGTCACCCTCTAGTGCTGCAGCGAGATAAGTGTACTTGTTTTCAGAGGGACTTTGAATGCCCCACCAAAGTCTTGCACAGTGGGTCAAGCTGCTCATAATCTGGACATGGTTGGGCCACGGTTTAATGATCAGAATCAATTGTTTAAATTGATTTTGCAAGACCATGACGATGAAGATTTGCCATACACATAGTGCTGTTGCATAATACCACTGGATTTGCCACCGTAGGCTCTGTCCCATAATGTAGAACATTTTTTGACACTAGTGGAGTGTTAAAAAAGTCATACGTTATGGGACGGAGGGAGTATTTACCAATCTATATTAATCGAATTAACCGAACGCGCAGGCCTACCAACCGGGATGCAATTTATAGGAAAATATTTGACGCACCGGTGACTGTGGTGCACTGAACTCCCATAGCACATTTTTAATTTCAGATAAAAACTGAAAAAATCGATTAGCACATTCACACAACATCAATGTATGTTGTCCAAGAATTTCAAGTCCAAATTTGAAACATAGCTAGAAAACAAAAATGACAAATTCAACATTGAATAGTACATGAATATTTGGTCCATTATCGCAATGATGTCAAATTTGTTATTTTTGTATCTTCAAGCAATGTTATGAAAATTTGTGATGCATTGATGTTGTGTCGTTGCTAGTTATTTTTTAGTTTTTTGCAAACATTTTAAAATAATAAGTTTCGGTTATGAAGACGATGATGTTAGATATATTGCTTAAATATATGTGAGGTGAAGGTTATCATATCATGGCTCTAGAAATCGAGATGCACCTCCGAAAGACTGAGCCGGCATATCATGATTTACGAAGTCATCGTAGACACCTCGTCATTGACGGAAAGATACTATAGTCCGTCTATCCATCCAACCACATGTTGGTTCGCGACAACAACGATGGCTAGGCTGGTTTGGATTGCACATTTTGCTTACGTCGTTGCTGGTTGCTGAATAATTTGCTCAAGTCAAGGACACGCCCGTACGCTTGGGTGACCGAAGACCGCACGCACCACGCAGCAGAGGCAGCCAGCCCCTCCGCCTGCCGGCAGATTTTGCGTCGTCAGGCATGCGTGCTGCCTGAAAATGCCGATGCGATCATAGTGGTTCGGATGAGGTTGGGTTCCCAACGTTTGACCTGAATTCAGCAACGAGGACTCTCTCACGTCTCGTCCTGATTCAAGCTCTCCGGGAAACTCTCGATGGACACACACAACGCAAGCATTAATTACTCCCTCCGTTTCATAATATGAGAGCATTTTTTATATTAGTACTCAACTGATGTACTTCCTCCGTAAAGTACAGTAATGTCTAAACGTTCTTATATTGGATTCTAGCGCAGAAAACTTTGCCAAAAAAAAGAGGTCCAGAACCGTGCAATGATATCAGGCAACACACGTGCGTAGCAGTTTGCACTTATCGTGCATGGATTCCCGCCGTTCATCGCAAGAACTAGATCGGCAACGCGCTTTGGCGCGAGGGTGCCGGTCCCAACGATCTAGCCAAACAAATAATACTCAATTTAGTAGGAAGCCAGATTTAGCGTATGTATTCAAACATGATAACCAAAAGAAAAGAACATTCAAGACATCATCAATGGATACAGAACGATAGTAACAACAGATCTCCATAGCGACCAGAACGATAGTAAACACATTTAAAGGATGTAAATGTTCATACATGATAAAATAAAGGATGCAATATTTGTACAAGGTAGATATTGAGAACAAAAGGATGGATAGACATGCCAAAGAGGCCGTGTTCACAAAAAAAAAGGCAGATCACACGGTAGTTTACATGGTACATCACAAGAGCTGGTGGGATCATGTATCATCGGGTACTTGCCAGAGTTAGAATAGGTGGTCGGTGACGTCCATCGATGATCAAAGCCATGGACTTGTGTGAAGAAAGCAATTGGTGCAAACACCTCAAGCTCTTGCTCCAGATAAGCCAAATGATTAGTTAGGTATATAATATATTTGGAAACAGTATGTGCCAGGCCTGAATAAGAATAACACGATAAATAAAAAATCAACAGTGGCACAAGCTAATCTGTGAGTCGGTTATATTTAGATGTTTAATAGATTTATTAGGTGAGTATTCGTACTAAATAAAAATCAATGCCACAACTAAATCATTCAATAGATCTGGAGTATGCTCTCTGAAGAGGGTGTTCTAATGGGCCATGAGACTTTCACAACAATAGAACTGCAACTACTACTGAAAACCGAGAGTATTTTTATACACGGCCCAAAGAATAGTAAGATTTACTCACAAGAACCCTAGATCGACACTACAAAAGTACATAATTTATAAGTGACTGACAGCTCACGTTTACCTTGTTCATTGATGGCAGTGTGGAGTGAATTTTCCCTGTTCCTGTCGCCGGCATAGCGTAGAAGAGCTCCCTCAGTGCGCTCTTGGTCCAGTACAACTGAGACAATAAGTTCAGAAAGGCAGTTCTATAGACCAAGATTAGGAATACATTCCACAGGTCAAAATACCATTTATAATACACATTAGGAAAGAAGGACCATACATAATGATAACAAGGCCTTTATACAAAGACCAACGATAACCAGGTAGCAGTATACATAGGTAAGTGTGCAATGCCCCATTGCTCCTCATGGCAAACAAACACAGAAAGCTTACTGGCATGACTCGTTAACAATAAAATAATCGAGAATTCTCCTTGAACTTTTCACGAAGAACTAATAGCATCGCCAAACCATCGTTTATCCCCTAATATATACTGGACAAATCCTAAACACAAGCCAATTGTTATAACCAATGAATAGGAAATGTTGGATACTACTGAGTTGTTATTGTTGGTTAGTATGAGCAGGTTGAGCATAGCCATCATTTTTAAAAGCCTGGAGAATTAGACATCACCGGTAACCAAAACCAATAGAATATTACACTTTATACAGAGTAACTGAAAGATAAATGAGCTTCTCCAAACGCATTTTGCTACACAAGCATCTTAAAAGTTTTGATTTAGCTACTGACATGGCACCGGGCTAGTTATGTAGGAGAGATACACGATGGCCAGGAGAGAATTTGGAGAAGCACAGAACAAAAACTGCAACACAAGTTCTGTCTAATGAGTACAGACAGATGCGAGCCACTGAAACATGATGGTGACATCTCACCTTTATAACAACACTATCCTCATATAGTCCCCATCCAGAAGCAGAGCATGTTGAAATACAGCAAACTTAGTAAGGGAAGGATGACAGACATAGATAGGTACCCATGAATTGAACCAAAAGTTGCAAAAGCCATCCGGTTGGTCATTTTTTAAACCATGTCAACCCAGATGTACACTCCGTAGGAGTGATTTAACTACTTACCACAACAGTTTCATGTTAGAACAGCCATCCAAAACATATTATGCAGAGTATATTGACAGAAGCAAAATATACTGACAATTAGAGGCATGGCCTCTTACAGAAATGTAGGAAAAGGCTGCGTATAATAGACCCAAAGCGGTCGGACCCTTCTCCGGATCCCGCGCAAGCGTGAGCTACATGCACCCGGTTGCCCCCCTTTTTTTTAATCAGAGGCATGGACATAAAAAAATATACCGATAGAAGCAAAATATACCGATGGCTATATTTGTCATGCAAGGCTTCTGAGATTGTGATATGCCTATTAAAAGGAAACATCAGGGCACAAAAAGAAAAACCAGCCTGATTTACCACTAACAATACAAGATTGCACCTGCAGTCTGTAGAAATAGAGCATTCGCGCCTCAGAAGATCTTCACATAAATCCAGGTGATCCTTCAGCTCGGCAACTGGAACAGAAGCACACTTCGAACCAAGCTTGTTGCAAACAGAGTCTGGCTATATATCTATAAGAATAGTCGAATACAACATCAGTAGCTTGAACAAATACCGTTTAAGCAGTGCATCAGTATGTTATCAGTCCATAAACACACAGGAAAATTTAGTCTAGTCATATAATCCAAAGATTCAGATTTTCTTTACTCTCATTATCTTCATGCTTTTGTAACCCATACCAACAAACTGAAAGAAAACCAAAGCCTACAAGAAAAAATGAAATAGAAAAAGGCAGCAGTGTAGGGATGCACTACAAGAACAAATTACAGATTCGATTCAAACAATGGGTACAGTCCAAAATGTTATATATGTATTTTGTTATATATATCTTTCGAGTATAAAGGAAAAAAAGAATACCGACACGGGTAAGAAGAATAAACAACAAACATCCTGTGGTGATGAAGAAATAACTACAGATCGGGAGCGCGCCTTGGTATATGAGCATCCAATAACTAAATATGGAGCTCGGGAACGACCCTCGACATCTCAATATTAAATTCTAGCGCAGAGAATGTCTGCCAAAAAAAGAGAGGTGACTGTGGTGACTGTGGTGCACTGAACTCCCATAGCACATTTTTAATTTCAGAGAAAAAACTGAAAAAAAAAATCGATTAGCACATTCACACAACATCAATGTACGTTGTCCAAGAATTTCAAGTCCAAATTTGAAACATAGCTAGAAACCAAAAATGACAAATTCACCATTGAATAGTACATGAAATAAGTTGGTCTTTAGATTTGGTCCATTATTGCAATGATGTCAAATTTGTCATTTTTGTATCTCAAGCAATGCTATGCAAATTTGTGATGCATTGATGTTGTGTCGTTGCTAGTTTTTTTTAGATTTTTGCAAACATTTTAAAATAATAAGTTTTGGTTATGAAGACGGTGATGTTAGATATATTGCTTAAATATATGTGGGTGAAGGTTATCATACCATGGCTCTAGGAATCGAGATGCCTGACAAGACAACGATGGCTAGGCTGGTTTGGATTGCACATTTTGCTTTTACGTCGTTGCTGGTTGCTGAACAGTTTGCTCAAGTCAAGGACACGCCCGTACGCTTGGGTGACCGAAGACCGCATGCACCACGCAGCAGAGGCAGCCAGCCCCTCCGCCTGCCGGCAGATTTTACGTCGTCAGGCATGTGCTGACTGAACATGCCGATGCGATCATAGTGGTTCGGATGAGGTTGGGTTCCCAACGTTTGACCTGAATTCAGCAACGAGGACTCTCTCGCGTCTCGTCCTGATTCAAGCTCTCCGGGAAACTCTCGATGGACACACACAACGCAAGCACTGCCAAATTAACCCTAAAAAAAAGTACTCCACTGATGTACTCCCTCAATAAAGTACAGTAATGTCTAAATGCTTTTATATTTTTTTACAGAGAGATTAGTGACGAATATTGAATTCTAGCGCAGAGAATGTCTGCCAAAAAAAGAGAGGTCCAGAAGTGTGCAATGATATCAGGCAACACACGTACGTACGTAGCAGTTTGCACTGATCGTGCATGGATTCCCGCCCGTTCATCACAAGAATGGGTCTCAAAGATGTCAGGAAAGAAACAGAGTCGACAATGCTACGACCGATGGATCATGGATGTGACCAGTTCAAAAGGACGCACGGTGACGTTTGAACAATTATTGAAACCCAGTGTGCTATCGAGTAAGCAATACTGCGTACGTTAATCATAATCACATTATTCTGGCAGAAATCAAATTGTCTGTTTGGGCTTATTGCCTTGTGCCATGTCGTCATGCTTGGAGCTACGGACTCAAACCCTCCGGGGATCCATCACCACCGCTTCTCTATGAAATACCGCTAGCTGCAGCACCGGAAGAACATCGTGAGAGCTATTCCTTGCTTAATGCGAGCTCTAAGATAGGCTCGTCTCTGGCGCGGGTCGTGTGTCGGCCCAGTACTGTAGCATTGGTTTTCTCCGTTTCCAATTTTGCATTGGTTTTCTTATTTCTTTTTTTCTTTGCTTTTTCCTTCTCTACGGTTTCTGTCTTGGTTTTCTTTGTTTTTTGTGTGTATTTTCTCTGTCTTTTTAAACACATCTCTACCTTTTTCAAAAAATCTTTGCATTGTGTAAACATTATTTTTAAAATATCACGAACAATATTTTGAAATGCATGAACTATTTTGAAAATATCATGAATATATTTTAATGCGACCAATATTTCTTAAAAGTTGCACAACCATTTTTGCAACACCGCATGAACTAGATGGAAACCTTCTCTTCAAAAAAGAGGGATGTGGACTATAATGGGCGATGGCCTAGTCCTCAAAAAAAAGAGAAATGCTATCAACTTTTGCGTCCACTCCATCCCAAAGAACACACCTATACCAAGCAAAGCCTCGTGGGGACCATAATGGGCAGTGGCCCGGTCTTCCCATGCAGAAACATACTCCCTCCGTTCCTAAATACTCCCTCCGTAAACTAATATAAGAGCGTTTAGAACACTAAAGTAGTGATCTAAACGCTCTTATATTAGTTTACAGAGGGAGTATTTGTCTTTTTAGAGATTTCAAATGTACTACCACATACGGATGTATATAGACATATTTTAGAGTGTAGATTCGCCCATTTTGCTCCGTATGTAGTCACTTGTTGAACTCTCTAGAGAGACAAATATTTAGGAACGGAGGGAGTAGTTATTTGGCCCATGAATTCTTTGGAGCCCTTTTGTTTGTAGGAATATATACTCCATGTTTGTAAAGTTTCATGATGAAATATGTTTTGACGTGCTAAAAATCATGAATTTCATGAATTTTTTTATGTAGCTCACATCAAAACATATTTCATCAGGAAAATTTAGAGACATCAAGTATACATCCTTTGATCCTTATGTAAATGTGTGATTTTTTAAACTTAAAAAGCTGGTTTTTGATTTTTGCAAATCCAAAATCTCAGATTCGGGGCTCTATATTGCAGGTGGCACTCAGAACTAGGTATCCAAAAATCACCACAGTGGAATGTTTGTTAACTCGGGTGTAACTCTTTTCTGAATCGGATGTATATAGTGTGTTTGTTCAGTCTGTATGTAGTTTATATTGAAATATCTTTGTTATATTTGTGAACAGATCGAGTACAAGAAAGCATCATGGGCTGTAATGCCTATGGAAACAGGGTAAAAGGGACCGGAAAATTTAACCGATTAAAGAAACATGAACCAACAGGTGTACCAAATAATGCCGGGCCAATGATTCGATGACACCAGCAATACAACAGTATACAAGTATTCCACTAACATCCAACGATGAAAAGAATATGAGGAAGGCACCACGCTTTGTCACGACAACAGCAAGAATTGAGGTTTCAACACAAACTGTATAGCAGAAAATGATGTGATCACAGTAATCATTACAAAACATGTTATATGACAACTGCCACATCATGCCACGATCTTGCATTATTAGCTGTCTGACAACCGCCAAGTTCCAGCTAACCACATTATATTACCCTATAAATACTGTATTTCAGTGAAGACACAAATTTGCTACTAGAGCAAACCTGAAAAAAGAAGAAGAAAAACGACACAGCCTTCTCATGCGAAGTCGCATCTGAAGTAAGGAGAAAAAGAACAGGTTGCCCTTCCTTGTCTTCACAAGTTGCAGAGCCTCTTCCAAGTTCCAACATTCAGTATCTGTCTTCTTCACGTATTTTTCGGGCCAAACAATGCCACTCCTTTTAGTAACCGGAGCTACAAAAAACGCTTGTGGAGAACATTGTATTCGGCCTTATTTACGCCTGAGAGAGATACAACTGCCAGGAATAGCTTATTGATCAGAAACCGCTTGCGCGTTAGTAACAAACACTTTTGAGCCAATTAACCCAAATTGCGTTTTTAAGTATATAGTTGCTGCTTTTTAGACTGTTAGAAGTGCTATCAGTGCTGAGAGAGGTTCAAGTCGATTCCAATGTTCATCCCGTTGTACGCAATTGGCGCATACATCCACATTTCATCGGAGCTGAGGAGCTGCACATGGTAGTAAATAAACCATTAAGTAACTCTGAAGTCTTAACACATGCATTCGAAATGGATGAAGTTCTGAACAGAACTGTGGAAAAGTCTCACCTTGATTTGAAGCTGCAAGAACTTCACATACTCCACTGCCTCTTCAAGCATAGTGCTGATATCTACCTGCAAGATAGCACAAGTGTTGATCTTTGAGTTGTTGCCCTTCATTTTACAGTAATTTCCCCCAAAAAACTATGAAGGACATGTTGCTGAGATGCTTACTTTGGTTCCATTCGGAACAAGGTTCTGTAGTACCTTCAGCCTCTCATTGATCTTTTCTCTTCTTTTCTGTATCCAACCAACAAGAGCATGAGTAACTGTTAATTTTAATTAACAGTAAAACATTCCTCAGCAGAAAACTGAGAGGATGATGTGTAGCATACCCTTGCATAGAGGCTCTGGGGATCGGTTGTCTGGCGGCCAGCCTGAGCCTTGCCCTTCGGCTTAGAGGCAACAGGAGGCTCTTGAAAAGCATTAGAGTCAATTTCAGACGTGCAGCAGCTCAAGCTTTGCTTGCTTGTGTCAGCAGTGGTGCCATCGTCGCCTTCACATTGCATGGCCTTCTTTGTCCGCTTCGAGTCCGCCTTCCTTGAGTATTTCCGACCCTGCATTTCAAAAAGATTCAAGCAGTAAGCATTCGCACCGGGCAACTAAAACGACCCTTGTACAAAAAAGAACAAAGCATTGAACACTCACACTTGTTTGGTCAGCTATTTTCCCTTGATCCTGGTGCTTTCTCTTGTTGGACGTGTCAATGGAGTCAAGCAAGTTCATGCTCGAGTCTCCAAGATTGTCGCAGCTTGAATCGCCATTCCCATATGAAGGGTTGAAGATGGCATCCATAAACTGAGCCGCACCTTGCTCATGAACCATGTTCAGGTCAAGTGCGGCGGTGCAGGAGCCGATCCCATTTGAGTCGCCCAAATAAAAGCCCCCATAATCCGACGGCACATCAAGGATGAGACTACCAACACTGTTGCTACTAGCGGAACTGTATGCATTAGAGCTACCGTTACAGTGGGCATAGTATGCATGTGTGGCCTGAACAGACCAAGGTAGCTCCTGGTGTTCTTCCTCGCCGTTGGAGGGGAAGGTGCCAAGCAGCTGCTCCATCATCTCCGACTCCTCAGCCTGCGACGTCAGGCCAAGCGAGTCCCAGCCCGCTTCAGCAATCACTCCTCCAGACTCCATCCTGATATAAGTGTAGGGTGTGAGAGAGGACTTGGCTGTTTGATACACTTGTGCTTCCTGAAGCAAAAATGCAGGTTAGGACAGGTGCATTTATACTGATGAGAATGCTGAAGGAAAACAGAGCAGCTGCAGGATTAAGAAATGCAGGATCATGCCTAGAGAAATGGACACCCACGGCTGGGTATGACCTGTGCTGACAACGACCCTTCCAAGTATGGCCTGGGGATGGGCAAATAATGAGTTTAGAAAACTTCAACTGCTAGTTGGTACACAACAAGATAGTGAATTATCCAAGATCACACATCTTCAGAAGTCAAGCCAATCAGAGCTCGAGTGGCAAGTGTCTCAAGGCCGGTTTCAATGATTGCAGAGAATTCTCCCGCAGCATCGATGCACCAACAGGACAAGGAAAAAAAACATGCCTCTGAGGCTCAAATCAAAGCCAGGACAAACATGGGCTTATCTTAGCAATTAATACAGGATCAGGCATTATGATTGTGGAGAATGTTGTTGGAATGGAATAATCCACTCCCAATAAACTAGAGAGCTGCAAGGAGAGGCTTGCACGACCATGATGGAGGGAATCTGGACATTCTTAAATGCTTAAAAGGGATTGGACAATGCCTCCAGTCCTCCGTGTATCCCGATTGCTTGCCATCTTATACTCAAAATGTACAGCTTTCCATCACCTATTTCAACAGCATCTGCCCGCAACCTTCGTGTCTGTTTCATGCTTATGATACTACATCATCAAATTGAAACAAAGCCACTGATACACAAAAATTGCACCAATCATTTACCTTCCGTGAAGGTGTGTATAGAAGAAAGAAGCTCCGAGCACCCAAACAGTGCAATATAGATCTATACAAACTGAGGACTGAGAAAACCTGTACATAGTTATAACTATCATCAGTATAATATGACATTTGTCTGGTGGTCAACCAAGTGACAGTTTCAGCCAAGATTACCATATCACAGATTCACATGTGGGCACTTCCAATCTTCTTTTCAGATTATGGCATATCTTCAAAATCAGAGAGCATGTGAACCAAATGACTCTGCACAACATCGGTCTTCAATGACCCGACAAATCTGAGTCATTGGGTGATCTGATGCCGATATCCTCATCAATTGGAACTGATTTCCGTATATTCAGGGAATTAGGGGCTGCACATGACTCGAATCTACCGGTCGTGCAAGGAATGAGCTGTACTTTTGCACTGCCCCTTCGCCACCAAAAAAGGACCTATTCTTCTTGCCTCTTTGTTCCACACAGAGGATCAAGGAGGGAATAAACAATGATATCTAAGATGCTGGCAAAGGGAAATGAATTGGAAGGAGCAAGATAATGTGCTTTGTTTATAGACCTGTTTGTTGTTGCCCTTTTAGCTGCATGAAAGAATCAGGAACTTCCAAACATTCTGCAGCCAAATTGCAGAATGATTTGTGAAATACCTACATAGTAATCTTCTGTCTCTGATAGGCATAGAAATGAAGAATATGGGGCCTTAGAACATACCAAAAATACAAAGGAACTTTCCGACTTGTAGAAGGTCCAATTGCATCGTGAGGAAGCGAAATTACAAAATTGTTTCCTTTGAACCCATTCAAATCTGAAGGGACAAACATAAAATTCTCCTTAGCCCACATATCAAGCATAGGACTACCACTAATAAAATATGTATGGAGAAATAACATTGTTGTCGTCTTATTAATATTAAATAACACTAATAAAGCTACTTATGTATTGAGCTTCAGTAAGAATACTGCTCATCTGCACAAACATTACTATCCCCTTCTTGGTTCTACTCCCTCCGTTCGGAATTACTTGTCGCAGAAATTGATGTATCTAGACGTATTTTAGTTCTAGATACATCCATTTTCGCGACAAGTAATTCCGAACGGAGGGAGTACATATCAAGGACGAATTTCATGTTTTTTTTTGCCATGTTAACTTGGATAATTTTATGTGCACTATAATAATGGAATTTTTTTTGGAACACCGTATCATGGAAATTTATGGATGGCAGCTTCACTTGGCACGAAATCCTGATTCTTTGCTCAAATGTTTACACAATATATTTTTCATTGTGACTTTCAGTTTATACTTGTACAATGGTGTCACTTTCAACTGAGAAAAAAGGATAATGGCAAGTCGAACCAAATGATGGAATATTACTGATTGCTTGCATACAGATGTCAATATGATAAATACCCAGGAATACAAATCTCCGATACAATATATTTCATAAGTATTCAATCAATGGTTCTCATTGTGAACAACTTGCTAATTAACTAGTCAAACAATAACATGTATTCCCTCTGTTCCGAATTATAAGACGTTTTGGATATTTCAATATGCACTACATACGGACGGAAATGAGTGAACAAACACACTAAAACGCGTCTATATACATCTGATTCAGAAAAAAGTGAGAACATCTTATAATTCGGAACGGAGGGAGTATCACCTCTGTTCCAAATTATAAGACGTTTTGGATATTTCAATATGGACTACATACAGACTGAAATGAGTGAACAAACACATTAAAATGCGTCTGTATACATCTGATTCAGAAAAAAGTTAGAACATCTTATAATTTGGAACGGAGGGAGTATCACCTCTGTTCCAAATTAGAAGACGTTTTGGATATTTCAATATGGACTACATGCAGACTGAAATGAGTGAACAAACACACTAAAACGCGTCTATATACATCTGATTCAGAAAAAAGTTAGAACATCTTATAATTCAGAATGGAGGGAGTAAGATTTATACATGGAAAGTTTTTACTTATAAATACTAATTTACTGAACTGTATATACATTTACGTAAACAAGTAATGGTGAAGAAAAGTATATTGAACACGTGAAATAGCATCCAAAACAAAGACCTTACCTGCAAAGTCGGTGCTACAAAAAAAGTTTGCTGCAGCCATGCTACAGAAAAGTTAACTAGCTAGTACAGTAACATAACTAAGATGAAACTGAGGTGAAAGGAAAAGGTAAGAGGAACATGCATACTACCCTGAGTCATAAAAGTTCCAGTAGGTTCTCGTGCTGCAGCAAGCATTTGAAACCTATCTATCGCCCTTAGATAATATGAATATTCTCAATAAATATACACTAAAATAACTGCCATAAAACATTCTTTACCTATTCAAGCTCAAGTGGGGAAAATACATTTTGATATTTCCACAGCTATGATATTATCATGAAAATAAAGCAACAGAAAAACATGAAGGCTGGTTTCATTTTATCTTGTAGGTATATCAAATAAGTGTGAAATGCAGACTATAAAGACTTACAATGATCTTGGCTAACCCAAAGCCCATCTGCATTTTACCATTCCCTAAAATACTCCTAAACAAGTTGATTAAAATTTTAAAACAGAAGAACATGTATCATACTTCCATATTTCATATGCATTGTGAATGCAAAAAACTGAGAAGTCAAACAAAACAAAAATACATTAATAAACCAGAGAACGAACCAGAAGTCAGAGAATATGCATAAAGACCTGAAGCCTGAAGGTCAAAGGTTAATAAAGTAGTGCAGAAGTGTTTCCAAGCCTACAACCATTTCAAGTCAAACAGAACATAGCATCTTCGATTAGCACAACCAAAAAAGAAAGCATCAACAATTAATTTTTAACTCAAAATTTTGCTAGGAGGGCCTAGATACATCTCCTAACAAGACCCAGTAGCAAGAAAATTTAAGAATAAGTGGTACTGAAGAACTGAAGAGTTAAGAGCCCTTGAAGAACAATACTCAAAATGACAACTTAATATTCCTATTTCACCATTAGGCTAACCCACCTTAATGCAATGAACAACTTGGACTTATCATTGCAGCCTCCCTCATAGTCATATATTTACCAATTGATATTTTGTAAAGATCGATATATGTACCTATATCTTTGACAAGTTTGTACAGTCGCATCAAATTATTATGTTTTTCTTAGATTTTGCAACATTAACATCAGATTGACCAGTAAAAAAATGACAAAATTATAATATTTGGAGCTATATTTTTTTTATCATCACTCCAGAAAATGAAGAAAGTAATTAAAACTTCTGGTTGAAGAACTACTGAAACCTGACCATACATTTCTAAAACCAATTTAGAAGTTCAGAGTTCATGACAGGCTTGCAGCCCCTAACATATTACATATGTCAAAATAACAAAGATCTATTGTGTGGATAGCACCCAACAGCATAACGAAAGAATCACCCAGACATAGAAGAACAATGGGAAATAAAAATAATAATCTCTGGGCTCCTCTTTCGATGCATCTACACACATTTATCATGTAAATATGAAATCAAATGAACACAAGCAATTCTCAAATAGGCTCCTCTTGAGTCACTACTGCATACGGTACGGGCCACACAAAGTCAACCTTATAGCAAGCCCATTTACATCAACAGAACTAACTGCTGGAGCTTTACCATGGCATTCCAAACAACAGATGGTAACTAATTAAATAGATTCAAAGTTAACTCAGAAATAAATCATGGTATTTTGATAGGCTAGAAAGGACAGAAACACAATTGACCAGTCAGTTGCATTATTGTGGTAAAGTTTAGGATCTGGTCACATTACACAAGATAAAATTTGACAAAGAACTTGAAAACTAATTTATCCTTTAATATTTAAAAGTAACACACTTCTAACTATATCCAATGCTGACAGCAATGGTTGATGTCTCTGAATCGGGTTTTACACTGCTTTATTGATCTCATGACAACAATCCACTATAGGATATAATAGCCTTAGGACTTTCATTACACCAAGCCACTCAGTTCACTCTCTTATTCAACTGCTAATTGTTGCACATCTCTAAATACTACACCAGCACAAACCAAGTTTTGCTGTTGAGCGAGTTTGGTTACACTCCGACATTCAGCTCTTTGCTTCTCAACGGAAAACAGAGATGGGTGCTTAACTCCAAAGCATCATCAAGAAAGAGCACAACAAAGGCACAACATATCAAGGAAATAGGGGCTGATATTGCAGCCCCATATTCTCAGGCAGTCCCATCATCAGATTGAGGTTCTGCACGGCCTGGCCAGATGCTCCTTTCACAAGATTGTCTATCTGCAGTGTTGAAGAACAAGAAAAATAAGGATTTTGCATCTTTAAGTCTGCAACATTTCGCTAACTTTGAGCAACTTATAGATTGATGCAACACTTACGACAGAGATGATGATGGCCCTTCCAGGAATTCTGTCCTCGAAGACATTCATGAAACAGTAATTTGATCCAACAACATGGCGTGTGTGAGGAACATTGCTGCCATTTAACAGCTTGACAAATTCTTCACCCTGAAAAGATGCACACGCAGAATGATGCTAACAAAAGAAAAAGCATTTATGTGGTAAAACTGTAAAATAGGAGAGCTCTCTGCAGATAGATAATTTACTCCACATGGTCAAACAAACAAACCTCATAAGTAGACTTGAGATGCTGATACAAATCACTGACAGTCACTCCAGGTGCCATTTCAACAAACATAGTAGATTGCATCCCACGTTTCTGTTCATCATACAGATAAATGATTTGATTTAACAACTGAACTCCACACATTTCTTATGCCTTTAGTGCAGGTGCAGCACAGAACAAACTGCAGAACCTGGAGTTGTCTTTGAGTATGTGCTTACCATGCAGATAAGATTTGGAGTGAAGCTGATAGTAACTTTGGATTCTGCAGCCTCTGACAATCCTTGTTCAACCTCAGGAACTGAAATGGTTTTATCTCATTGTCAGTAAGGCCATACTAAAGCCACTTTACCAAAGGAGAACAAATGTCAGACTTGAGATGTTTGGAAAAAAGGGTTACCATGACGGTGGCCTTTTATTCCATAAGCATGAATGCCTTCAGCTATCTCGGTGTAAAGATTTGCTTCCTTAGCTCCACGTCCTAAAGAAATACATGTCATGGGGAGCATTTCGGTTATTGATCCAGTCATTACAAGCTTATATTTTGAAGTCATCGTATCTTCAAAAAATACCTGCCCCGGTAACCCCAGATTTTGCATCAATTATTATATTGCTCAGCTTGATCAGTTTTGCCTGCAAGGTAAAATAAAATATGGTTAGAACCTCTGATCCTGTTCTGAATCCCATGTTGAGACAAGGTATGTCCATAACCTAGATACTAAGAAGACTACTACCTCCGTTCCAAATTATAAGATGTTCTAACTTTTTTCTGAATGTATATTTGTGTGTTTGCTCACTCATTTCAATCCATATGTAGTCCATATTGAAATATCCAAAACATTTTACAATTTGGAATGGAGGTAATATTAAACTGATGACATTTTTAAATTTACATAAAGGAGCGTGCCTTAGAGGCAGAATATTTTGACAAATCTACTTCCTTTGCTACAGAAAATGGAGATTCTTTGTACATTTGTAAATATATCACACGAGTGGGGGCTATTGAGTCTAAACTTGTGTTGCTTTGATCAAAGAATGGGAGGACTAAGAACTTTTATTGATTCTAACCTTTATTAGAGGAACAAGAGGGAGCTGAATAGACGTGGGATAACATCCCGGGTTGGCAACAAGCCGTGCATTTCTTATTTCATCTCGAAGAACCTCCGTCAAACCATAAACAGCCTCTTCCTGAATATAAAGATACACAGAACACAAAGGAAATGAGTTCATAACAAACACACAGAGAGGAGTAAAAAACATCATAGGCTACAAAGGAATCTAACTGAAGCCCCAAATGTAATATACAAAGAAATCGATGGAACATGTCAATAGGAATCCAAGTTGGTAATTAAATGTCGAAACTGGAACTTCAGAACTTGGTAGCTTCAAAATTTGTGTGACCAATGGCTGGTATATTAAAAATCTGTAGGGTATAGTAGTCAAGAAAACCTGAAGTTCTGGTGCCCTATGAGCATGGCCATACCACTCAGCATACTCATTGATGTCACGCAATCGGAAATCCTGCAAGCATGGTAAGTCAGAATGATTGGATGTTCAATAGCAACCGAGGACCTATGCAGATAAAGCATGAGTTTGTGTAGAGCATACCGCAGAGAGATCAACAATCTTCAGTTGCTTGGGTAAACCTTTAATAATTTCCTGATAAAAAACTTGCAATCAGACATTGCTCTAAGTGTGTCCAGTACAAAATCTGATCTCCCAATTGACAGCAGAGCATATAACTGGATTCCTTCATAAGTTCAGCAATTGATAGAAAATATCTCAGAAAAAGTATGATGAAGATACCAACCTGTGTTGTTCCATGCGGCAAGCAACAAAAAACAGCATCAACATCTGAAAAATCTGCATCTTTAATTGCAACTAAATTTGGCAGGTCCTGCAATATTAAAAGAGGATCAACATATGGCAACACAAATGCATATACAGAAATGTGCTACTGCTGAAAGGTTCAGCTAATTCTTGATGCACAAGAATGACGCATCAAATGTGGAGGAAGTGAAGAGAAGTTCTTACCTGTGTTATCAAGTGAGGAAATACAGATCCAAACTGTTCACCGGCTTTCCTATCTGCGGTCATCACTGTGATGCGGAACTGAGGGTGGTTTGCTAGAAGCCGCACAATCTGTTGGCAAAAATGTACCATGCCACATTAGTAACTGAACCGAAAAAGGATCAAAATATCGGAATACTAGCAACGGAATGTTGCATCGGAAAAGCAAAAAAAGATAAGTGCATAGGAGTAAAGGTGGATTGGCTTGTTGGGTTTGCGACTAAACTAATCCCACCCTGCCAGATTTTTGGTAATAATGGCCAAGAATGTGCCCCTTGTTTACATGTTTGCCGGGTGAAACAATCTACCACTAGACCTGGATGATAAGCAGTCAACACAAATGGAAAATGACAGGGAAAAAAGAACAACCTCAGCCCCAGTATAACCGCTGGCTCCTAGCACTGCAATGCGTACTTCCTCCCCTGATTGAACTGCTGGTGTCTTGGGAGAGTACTGTTTTTGTGGTGAAGAAGCAATGGATGCCCTCACACAGACTGAAGAGCGTCCAACCTTTAATGTAGACATTTTTTTAGTATGTGGAGTACGACAGTAAACAAAGAAATCTTTATTAGGAAAATAAGAGGGAATAAAACTCACCTTAGGAGTTGTTTTGAGCTTGACCACACCGCATGGCTTGAAAGTAGATCCAAGGACTCCATTCTACACGTGAAATAAGAAATCACCTCAGCGCTTAAGTTAAAAAATAAGCAATTTCATGACGAAACAGGATGCAATTGCTGGAACAATGCAACAGTTGGGTCAAAGGACCACCCGTTATGACTAATTCACCCACTCTAAGGTACAGTTCATGTTCCCATTTAAGAGATGTCATCATACCATTCTCAGACACTTCAGTTAGCAAATTCAAAATTGCTTACCACTACCGCCTACCGAAGCAACCATTTTTGCTAAAACGTTAGTTCGATGTAATTTCCATGGAGTTCGGGCATATCAGCATATGTTTATTATACAGTACAGCTAATCGGGTTCAACTACAGGTGAGAGCCAATACATGGCCCCATTCAATTCCCAAGCAATCAGAGCTTGCACGGGATAGAAAGTAAGGGGAAAAAAAGGAGCGGGCGTCACCTTGGGGGCCAATCCGGCGCGCGCCGGAGCCGCACCACCGAGTGCCGTCGATCCCATGTCCGCTACGGGGTGCAGTCGGGCTCGCCGGCGTCGCGGAGGGCTGGCAAATCGAGATTGACGGGAGTCAGCTGAGAGCGAGAGTTACAGGAAGTGTGAGGAAGCTGTGGGAGCGTATAAATGCACCTCGTGGAGAAAGGGAAGGGGGGCCGGTCGCTGTGGGTGCGCTGGGGACGGCGACGGCGGCGGCGGCTACGGGCTTGGTTGGTGGTCGCGGCGCCGTTCCTCGCGGTCGTGGATTGGGTAGGTGGACCTGGGGGGTCTGGTGGGCCGGAGGGGGCGGGGCTGAGGGCACGTACCTTTCTACTAGCCTCGTGGGAACGGAACTGTTTGTTCCTGGAGTGACCTGTATGGCATTGTTTGGGCAGCACCGGGGCCGAGCCCAGCAGTGCGGGTAGGGGAAGCGGAGGTCGAGCGCCCTCCTCGCCCAGCTGCAGCAACGGGGGAGGGTTCCTAGCCGGGGGAGTCGGGTGACGGAGCAATCGCGGTGGGGGACGGCGCGTGGCGCGCCCGGCCGGAGGAGACGAGAGGCGGGGCTGGAGTGCGGCGGCGCGGCTATGCTGGAAGCGTGCTGCGGCGTATGTGTCACGCACGTATGCCTGACTAAACCCAAAGTCTGGCTCCGCACACACACCTTGAACGTCCGGACGGACGCTAAGAGCAACTTCAATGGGGCGATCCATTTCATTCGCCCGCGTCTATTTAGATTGGTGTGGACATAAAAGACGGCCCAACGCGCCGACCCAAACGGATGCGCGTCCGCTTTCGTCCGTCTGCCGACCCATTCTCGGCCCATTTTTTAGCCGGATTTGCGTCGGCGCGGACACAAAACGGATGCGCGCGCGCCCTCTCTCCTCTCCGCGCGTGCACAACCTTCACCGCCGGCTTCGTGACCAACGCCGCCGGCCATTTTTTCCGATAAAAAAGGATATATAGATAGTTCTTGCGTACACAGATAAAAGAAAAGATCAACTACTCGTCGCTTTTCGATTCTGACTCGGTAATGTCCTCCTCCGACGTCTGAATATAGGCGTCATCAGCGTGCTCGTCCGCGAAGTCCTACCCCGATGTTTCTCGCAGCCTCAGTCTTATTTGAGCGGTCAGCTTTCGCGTACGCTTGCCCTCCCGATAGGCGGCTCGCTCCGTCCTCCTCTGCTCATAGAACTGACGTTCGTCGACGATGTCCTGCGGGAAGCGTTCGCGCCACACCAGCAAGGCTTGCACGTCCTGTGGGGATCCTCGTCGGTGAAAAGCCGCGGGAGAGGCGTCAGATCCTGCGCCCGCTGGCTCGACACGTCGGGAAAATTCATTTCCCGTCTCGGCCGCCGGAGGCGGCACGCCGCCGCGTCGTACGTGCGGGCCGCCTGCTCAGCGGTGTCGAAGGTGCCGAGGATGAGCCGTTTCTCGTCAAACAAGATCTCAGCGGAGAAGGTGACGGAGGGGCGCTCGCGGACTCCGCGGAAATCCGAAGCGTCAAGTATGCGCATCGACATGGTGGCGCACAGGCGGCGAGGCTAGTGAGAAGGGGCAAGACGAGTGGGCGGCGGTGGCGGACTGACTGCGGAGGGAGCGCCACCTTTATAACGAGCGCCGGCCGTGGCGCGCCAAAATACGCGCGCGAACATTTCCCACGCTCTGGAGCGCCAAAGCCAGCGCGCTAGGCCAAACTTCCCCCGCGCGCGCCAACCTTTCCCGCGCGCTGGCATGGCCGCTGGCATGATCTAAAACGCGCGCGGTCATGAAATGGGTCGGCGCGTTGGGCGCGCTGCCGACCCAAATCTAAAAGAGGGCGGACGACGGGCGGACGGCCGACCCAAACGGACAAAAAGCGGACAAATGCGCCGTCCGTTTGGGTCGGCCCGTTGGAGTTGCTCTAACGCCGTCACATGTCTCTGTCTTTCTGACAACACCACAACAGCCATAAAAAATTACAATAAAATGACTCACCTTCATGCTCGAGCTTGACACGGCTTCAACGCTGACATGCAACTTTGCGGACCTTCAAGGTGGCTCGTTAATAGAGGCGAAATATATTAGCCGAAATTATTGCCGTTGAACAATTAAACCGGGGCAACATCCTGGACACGTCATCGAACTCCAGATTTGGCTCCCCCGCAAGACTAAAACGTCGGAGGAGGAAACCAGGCGTGCCTGCCACGAACCTAGCACAAGATCCACCATCTTTCATATGCCGCCAATACATACCACAATCTGCATCCGCTCCTGAACTACATTCCAAGCTCCGCGCTAGCGTTGGAGCAAACGTCGTCGCAACGATGAAGCCCGAGAAAATAGGTCCACCATGAGAATGCCGCCGTCAACAAAATCCCGAAACTATGTGATCTGCATCAACAACCTGGAGAGACGTGGAGAGGGGTGCTTTTAGAAGATCTGGGTCGTTTCCGAAAAATGTACTAGTATGCTACAACCAACGGACTTCCAATGTTGGAAAAACTGCACCTACGTAAATGCACGGCTATGGAAGCACTAGCATGTACTCTCTCCATTCCATAACATAAGATCATTTTGCAAGCTTACTCATAAATACTTTCTCATTAAAAATATGAATGAGGTGATCACTTGTTGGTTTCATTGAGCTGGTGCAGAGTGCGGTTCAAGGCTCCCCAACGACATTATTTTTGTCTCTAATTTTTGTAAACCAAATTGACCTATGAGGTTTCGATGGATGAGGAAGATTGAGATGGAATGAGGAGTGAACGCAGTTCAAACCCAGGGTCCAATGGAGGACGTCATCACCATCAACTTCATGTCTTCTTTGGTTCATATATGATAGAAATAAAAAAAAGGCAGCCCGGCGCACATAGCTTCTGTTTGCACATGGTCCAACCATTTTGGGTTTATAGTACACAGTTTTATCATATATTTTTGCAAGAGGCTATTTTCAATACTCAACCCATGACCTCATGGTCGCAGGGCAACAACTTTACCGCTACGCCAAGGCTCCCCTTCAAGATAGGAATATTATACCTTCCTCAAAAAAAAAGATAGGAATATTATACGAATAGAAAATCATAAGAAGTGAGATGACATGTATCTCAATTCCTATAAAAAAATGCCATTTGATCCATAGAGTAGTAATGTTATTTTCCTTCAAAATATGAAAGACTGGTTCCTATCTACGTAGGAATAGAAATCCATTTCTACAAACAAAAGGGATTCGAAGGATTTTTTTTTCCCTTTGAAAATCATATCCTATAGAATTCCTATAAAGGTTCTACAAACCTACAAAGCAAAGGAGACCTAAAGGATTTTTCCTATAGAATCATATCTTGTAGAATTCCTACAAAATTCCTCCAAATCAAAGGAGGCTTACTTTCCGGCAGCTCCATTTTGTTTCATTAATTATTGCGCGGTAAAAAGGAAAACCTCCACACTTGACAAAAGAAGAAGATCCATGTTCATTGCACATGAGGTTATAGCTTGAGAACTTTACATCGGACAGATTCCGTACTTGATACACGCATAAAACAGCATAATGCAAAAATCACCATGGCTATAAACAGTACAGAAAGCTTCCTCATCCCTCCACCTTTACTTCTGCAGAAGCGCAGATATGACTACTCTCTAAATGCTATGATGACTTACGAAGATAATGAATTATTTCGCTTTTATAGCAGCTTATCACAGAACAAAACATTTATGGTGAAAAATTGACCACGATGGCATGTTGTGTAGCTCACCAATCAGAAGTTCGAATCCCCCTAGTGTTTCCTTAAAGCAGCAACGCATCAACAAACTATCTTTCCTTGAATGTGAAGTAAGGACATCTTTCAATGTGCCAATGGGTTCAACAATAAGCTTTCAGCAAGCTAATATTCTTCGAAGGGTAAAACTGTACCCAAACCAGAGTCTTCATACAACAGGACATTGCCAATGTAATAACCAGAAATACAAAATTAAATAAATAATATACTTTATGTCATAGATCACAAAAAGATCAACTTCTAAACGCAAAACTGAAAATTTCCACGGACAAAAAAAGTATTAAATGAGTACACTATTATTGATATTGTGCATTGAGGACAATGAGCACTACGACAGATAGAACCAGAGGTCAGCTTTTGCGATTCAAAATAACCAAGAGTCATATCTCCTCTATTTATATCTACGGGGAATGGCAACAATCAGCTTGGCATTTCCTATGAAATAAATAATCTAATAGAGAAAGAGTTAGGATCTATAGCAGATTAGGTGGAGAGAGTGTCACAGATACAAGTTAGGAAGCATGACCATTTTACAAATCCTACATCCTCTGTGCTAAACAGATAATGCAAGAACCAGCAACAAAATCATACTACCTGAGTACCTGTGATTTTTTCCCTCACTTCTAATGACAATATTAAAACTGTGTATTAGCCTCGCTGCTGTTCTCTTCTTCCAGATCCATCACCTTTTGCTATCATCTGCCATCTTCGTACACAAATTCCAAGCAAAACAACACACATTATGTCATCTGCTTATTCATTCAGTTTGATTTTGCGAAAACTTCAGGTGAAAAATTAGCCGCCTATCTAATTTGTATCACAATAACCTTTATCCAAGAAGACCACACAAGTTCACAAGTCTTCCAACATTAATAATCATTTTGGCAACCTATCGAGTATTTTTTTCCCTGATGATCATTGATTACTCAAAATATAGAAAGAATGACTGCCTCTGTTACCTATTTGTTGGTAACTTGAGATGAGCCTTCCATAAGTTGCCAGATTTCATCAAACAATTATCTTGTTTGCTTCCTGATGAGACCAGCTCTGATCACCATATCATGATGGGGTCATTATAATTGACCTCAACCTTAAGCTAGGAGCCTAGGGCTCGATTTACTTATCTTGCAGATTCCAATCGGTTCCATGTTTGATCAGCACAGATGACATTTTGCTGGCAGAATGCACTGCAATTCAAACATACGCTTTCACAATACGAACCACATTGTTACCACCACAAATATCCCCAGAATCATGAGCAGCCCAATTCAAAATCGGTAGCAGTTGGTGTTCTGAACAGAGCTAATGAAGTGATTCAACAACCAACTTCATGTCCTTCACATTCTCCTCAGTGATCTCATACTTCGCCGGTTTAAACAGCTTCCACAACCCCACCGGATGCTGCCACCTCACCTCATCCTTTTTCTCCCTGACTAGGCCCCCGAAAATCCTCTCGCACTCCGGGTATGGCTTCACGAACAGATTGTAGAACTTGAGGCGGCTGAATCTCACATAATGCTTCATCTCAATGGGGTCCCCAAGCCCACCCACCGACGCCAAATACTCCACTACATTGTGCCGTGGGATGATCGACCTGTCGAGATTTATCCCCAAGAACTCTGGGTACTCCACCAGCCAACCAATCTCAAACCCCATCCTGCCCACCAAGAACTCCACCTTCCTCTCCACATCGTCCAGGCTATATAAAATTGCCCGAGGCTCAACGGAGATCACCCTCAGCGCGTCACGCCGGCTCAGCCCGCGCTCGTGCAGGAGCTCTACCCGCCGCCTCGCGGCTATTGCGGCGCTGAGCACGCCGTGAGAGAGGACCTGGTCCTTGATGGGCGCCCGGCAGCGGAGCTCGTCTAGGAGCTCGACAAGGCGGGACGGCTCGCCCGGCTCCATGGAGAGGAGTCCGTCGGGGTCGGACCCGAGAGCTTTCCTGATCTCGCCCGCCGGGAGGCGCAGGCCACGAAGTTCTTGGAGAAGGTGTTCCAGACGGTGGGTGTTAGGGATGCGGCCGAGCAGGGAGGTGGCCTCGGCGGTGGTGAGGCCGGCCGCGCGGTGGAGAAGTCGGTGCAGGTCTGCGGTGGCGGCGGCTCGTGGGCGTTGTTGCGTTTGCGTGGGCTGGGTGGTTGCTGCGGGGTCACCGAGGATGCGTTGGATGCGGAGGAGCTCGCGGAGGTCGTGAGGTGAGGCGGAGGTGGAAAGGGGATTGGAGTGGTGGAGAGAGCGGGGGAGGCGGTGGTGAAGGGCCCGTAGAGCGGAAGCCATGGCGATGGCGGCGGCAGGCGGCAGGCGGCGGCGACGGAGATGACCACGGTTCGGATTTCCGAGTGGAAATTGAGAAATCTGACCTCGTTTTGGTTGAGTGGCCTGTATGGCACTGGTCAGGGCTCGGGACGCAGAAGAGGAGCCCCGGGACGGAGCCCAGCAGTGGAGGTGGGGGTAGGAGGCGGAGGTCGAGCGCCGCCTCGCCCTGCTCCGGCAACGAGGAGGGCGCCGCCGCGTTTAGACTGGGTTCCTCTGACGAACCAGGGAGGAGGGGATCCGGATCGCACGCGTTTCTTTTTCGGAAACGCTATCGCCCACGCGGAATCTTGCAGGAAAAGTTTGATTCTGTGGGTCATGTAGGACAAATCGCGTGTGTGACGTGTAAGGAAGTTTGTCCGCACGCTGTTTTTCCTCTGAAATCAGCGATTGCGAGTCGGGGCGTGCGGCGGAACTGCCGTTGCGCCCGCACGCCACGCCCGACTTCGGTTGCCGTCTCCCACGTCTCGCCACTTCGCTCTTCCCTCGCGGTTCAGTTACTCCCCTCCCCATTCATTACTCCCCAACCCACCCATCCACACCAGTTGCATTCGATTGAGGGGAAACTGAGAGGAGAAGGCGACGACGGCGGCGGCGGAAGAGTCGACCGCATTCGCGGCCGTTGGTGGGGCTCGCCGAACCGGAGCATCGTCGCCGGAGAGCCACATATTGAAGGTAAGGCTCCCTCCCGTGCTCACATTCCTGCCTGCGATTTCCGCCCCCTCCCTCCGTGGTCAATTTTTGCTCGAGTTTCCTCGAGATTCCGGCCGATTCGCGGTGCTCCGGCGTCCCCGTCGGCGGTGGAGTCGCGTGCTTGCCATTTAGGGTGGCATTGCGCAGTTTTGTCGCCGTCGCGGTGTCACAAATATGCTTTCCATGTGGCAACTAATTTTGTGAACACACTATGGCTGTTGCCATGCCATATGCAGGACAATGGCACATTCACTGTACAATAGACTCAGTTTGCGTTTGCCATGCTGGCTTGTGATATCTGAACATATTTTGACTGTATTACATGGCAACTCATTTTTATGTGAGGTTAGTGTGTGAGTTGCCACATTACATGTTGTGCAGTGGAAGTTGTCTGCCCTTTTTTCAAGTGCCTTGTGTTTAACATGGCAACTTGAACCTAGTACATTTGCTGCTTGTGAATACATGGCAATCATTTTTATATGAGGACAGGGTGTGAGTTGCCACATTACATATTGTGCAGTAGAAGTTGTCCGCCCTTTTCTTGGAGTGCATTATGTTTAACATGGCAACTTGAACCTAGTACATTTGCTGTTTGTGAATACATGGCAACATATGAGGCCAGGGTGTGAGTTGCCACATTATATGTTTTGTGCAGTGAAAGATGTCTGCCCTTTTTTGGAGTGCCTTGTGCTAACATGGTAACTTGAACATTTTTAAATTGCCTTACGATCTGCACATTTTTTATGAAGCCAATGTGTTTAGTTGCCACATTTCATGTTGGACAGTCCTAGGGGGTGGGTATTCCTATGATCTGCCTCATTTGCCACTTTCAAACGAGCCAATATAGCAAGAAGATTCTACTAGCTGGCAACTACTTCCTTCAGAAGCACATACACGTCCAGTTGCCATGTTTCTGTAATTGTTTTTCCATTTTGATTATTTTTCTGCCTTTTTGTGCATGTTCATCACATGGCAATTACTATCCTCTTCAAATGCTTAAACTTCGGGCCAACCATTTGAGTTTTCATTTTTTGTTCATCGAAGATATCGAGTGAAGTTACTTTATGCATTTCTTTCTATATCCGTCGGATGTGTTTTCATTTCACCCTAACGTGTGTTTTGTTCTTACCTTAGCACAATGGCTCGCGACGACCATCAAGATATGAGGACTTCATTGATTTACTGCAACAGAATCGCCCGACTGGTCGGACAAAAGATGACGATGAGGTCACTTTTCCACCCCCATATGTTTTAATGTCAGATTGAGTTTTCAATCTTCCGTTAGAAACTAAATTTTCACGACACTGAAAGATGCCAACAAATGATCCTTTTTCTGTTATGCAGAAGAAGAAAAGTTATCGCAATAGGGCTTCGCAAGAACGCCTGACTATATTGACCGACGGATTCACTGATGAGCAAAAGGGAGCTGCCGGTGAGATGGGGATGCAGGCTTTGATGGATGTTCGGTGCAAGAACCTAGTGAACCCTGTATGCGACTGGCTCAGTGAGATTTATGATCCTGCCTCCAGGGAATTTGTGATTCCAGGACGTGGAAGACTGCCTTTGTATGAGGAATCCGTGTTCTGCACTTTGGGTGTGCCCCGTGGAGAAATCAAAGTCCCGTATGAGGTGAATAATAAGATCGAGGAAGCCTTATTCGCCCGTTTGTTTCCTGGGATGGCATCCATGCCGAATACGACTATGCTGGCAACTTTGCTGGAGGGCATGAAAACCCATGGCGAGATTTTTAAGATGAAGCTCCTCATGTACATGATCTCAACTGTTTTTGTGCCTGCCACATCTCTTCGCCCAAGCAACAAGTGCTTCCCCATCCTGGTGAATGCTCTATCTCTACTTCTTTCTTCCTTCAATCTTTTGATTTTGATGTCATCTGGAAGCTAGTCACTTCCAGTTTTTTTATGCTTTCATTTGAATGCTGATGGAGCAACTTTTTATCCTGAAATTTGTGTTGTGCAGGCGAAGCTGAAAGATGTGAAGAAAATAAATTGGTGTAAATTCATCGCTGACTTCCTGCATGATGCATTCTCAAACAAGATGTACCAGAAGGGTTGTCGCTTGCACTTAATGGTATTTTCCCATACTCTTTTGCAAATACGCTTACCACGGTTCAATGTTTTTCCAAATCAACATGGCAGTTGTTTGATAAGTGTGAACCGTACAAGATCGTGCATGGCAACCCTTTGTTTTCATTGTTTATGTGAATTGTTTACATGTGAAAGTGACTTTTGTTTGATCCATGGCATTTGTAGTTGCTGCCTACAAGGCAATAACATTTTTCAACAACACAAAAAAAGTATTCATTTCATACATCTACTCTCTGCTGTACAATTTGCATGGCAACCATGATGTTGAGCTTGTGGCAGCTACCAGCATAACAAGATGGCAACTGCCAACACATCATGATGGCAACTAACACAGATAGATGGCAAATCTTTTTCCTTCATCCCCTTAAACTTGATGACTGAAGGAATCTACATTAGCTTCTTTTTCAACATAGCATGATGGCAACTGACATATTTTTCTTTTTTATTACGTATACCAGCTCATGTATGTCGATTGTCTTGATCTGTCCACCATTGACTTTACTGGGATAGGAGGCCCGCCGCCTCCACAGAAGTTTGCTGTCTCTGCGTGGACGTATAATGCTATCAAGGTTGTGCTTGCCGCAGACAAGATAACTGATACGAAATATGGGAAACTGCAGGTTAGTTCTGCCTCCTTTCTTGCACGACATTCTTCAATTTCGATGCTGCATAACATATAAAAAAAATCCCCATACGGCAACCATCTGTGGCTAACAAGAGATAAATACCTTGTTAGCCATGGCCGTCTGCACATGGCACCCATGTCTGACCCCACATGGGAACTCCGCCATCCGTGTCAAAACTTCTTCTTTTCCCCTCTTTTTTGCAATACATGCATTGTTAGTCATTGTTCCTTATTTTCTCTCACACATCTTAGTTGTTTTTGCTGATTTCCAGTTGATGGCCAAGCATGCTATAGACTACAGTGTGTTTGATGGGCCTCAAAACTTTGGCAAGTGGATGGATGTGCATTCAGCTCCATCTTGTCCTGTTAAGGTAATCAAGGATGTTTATTTTTGTTTTTTGATTTTTTTTCTTTTTTTTGATATATCTCTATGGTTGTTTTGGTTTATTTGTTCTTACGCACGTGACTCTAATATGTTTTGGTTACTGTTACTTTTTGTTTCGTGCTCAGGCGAGGGCACCAGTTGAGCATCTAGTTGGGCGGTTTGCTTCCGGCATGACCAACTTGCTCGGGAAGTTGGTTGAGGGTTGGACGACACTTAATGGCTCTGACAGCGAAGCGGTTGCGAGGCAGTTCACACCATTTGTTGGAGAACGAACACATCGGCCAACTGGTTGCCATGACCGGTACGACTACAACAGCTCCCAGGAGCTCCCTGACACGCAAGATGAACTAGATGGAGATGATGGTCTCGACAAGGGCGATGATGACGACATGGAGAATGTGAAACATGAAACCGATGACGATGAACATGTTGAAGTTCGTGTAGGTGGTAAGAAGGACAAGGCTGCACCAGATGTCCCCCCACCGGAGAAAGTCATTGAATAGACAGTTGCGAGAGACAAGGGGGTGTCGCCCTCAAAGAGGGGCAGGGTTCCAGAGGATGTTGGACAGGGCTCTGTTGGCAAGAGGTCTAGGACCGATCCCATAGTTGCTAGGAGGAGGTTCGACATCTATTTAGTGTTTTGTTTGTCTCTTCTTTTTAACAGACCGACCCTCTTTTCATTGTTTGCTAAGCGCGGCATGATTTTTGTGTCTCACACTTTGTACCCCTTTTTGCCATTTTTTCCACTACAGCGAGGCGACAGCTGGTGGACGAGTAGTTAACAAGAAACAAGCACCAACGCCAACCCGTGTTTCTGCTCGATTGAACAAGGGTGCTCCCACTGCTGGTGACACCACTTCCACTAGGTCGTCTCCTCGTACATTGACGTCCAACACCGGGGATCCTGTCGTGTTGGAAGACTTGAGGAAGACAATCAAGAAGTAGGTTCTCCCTGTTTTTTTATTATCATAGTGCTATTTTTTTGCTTGATGCATTCTAGATCATACACAACTTTTTTAGTTGATACATTTATGCGGCAACTACCCGTCTGCTTTTCAATGCAGCTGTTCAGCTTGCCACATGGGCTACTGCCATCAGTCCCACATGGCAACTACTTTTTTTTCTCATGATTTATTTTTTGCCGCATGGCAACTCCTGTTTGTTCTGCATGGCAATTGCTAACTAGGCCACATGGCAATTCTTATTCCACTCATATGGCAACTAGCAGCTCTCCACTGGCTTCCACCCCCTACATTTGTCTTGTGTGCTCATCCATATCTTGTTCTCAAATGGCAGCTCTAGCACATCACACATTTTTTCATTTTTTAAGATGACTACCATGGCAACTATTTTGTTCAAAGTTTTATACTCTTCATGTGCTTTCTTGCAGGGTGAAGAAGACTACTACACGCGTGACCAAGCAGAACCCTAGAGACCCACTCGAACGCATTCATTCAAAGCTGTCGACAAGTGGCAACTCAAATGTTCATGAGGCGCTAGTCGAGAAAACTGTTGCTGCACCGTCCACTGTTCCCACTAGCTCTGATGCAAGCGGTCGACCATCTCCACGCGGTTGCAGATGTGCAGGCTACAACAACAGGCATCTGTACATCTGGGAGTGATGAGTCAGTATCTGCCAGGACTGCTGAGATATTGCCCACTCTGCTAGCAATGAGGGATGCTGCTGTGACCCATGCCACTCGATAAGCAAGTGTTGAAGTGGACGCTCCCGAGATCAACCTAAGCAAGGAAGATCCCCGCTCATCTGATACGGATTCCAAGCGCATGGCTGCTGGTACTTATGCGTCCACAAAAGAAGGGGCCGTGGTGACAATTCAGAATGATATGCCATCCACAGGTGAGACTCATGGCACAACATCTTCAGCTTCTGGTGGTCCAGAGGTTACTACGACGACCGTTGCGCGAGCTGGTCTTCCACCTAGGCGTCGTAGCCCCCGCAAGCAACCCGTAGACATACCCAATGCACCAGATGTAGCTAGGAGCAGCAGAGATGACTCTGATTATGTGCCTGCTTCCACACTGTTCCCACCACCTGCCAAAAGCAATGTTATGGAGAAAACAGAAGTCCGGAGTACAACTGACGCACGTAGCAAGCCAGGCACGACTGACGGAGGTGAACGTCCGGAGCAGACCGCGTCTTTCACCGTCGTGGAGAACCCCAGCTTAAATCTGCACACTTCGAAGCTCCTAGTCAACATTGGTGTCCCGTACAACCCAAACAAGAAGATTGGCAAGAATGTTGTGAATGATACCGGTGGCAGCACGCCCCACCCTGCTAATAAGCCTGATGATACTGCAACAGATGAGGCAGCAATGTTTGTTGATCTGTCACCCCTGGATTCTGCCAAGCAACTTGTTCGGGATTCGGCTGGTAGGGAGGAGAGGCACCCAATGGCCTTCACCCCACCGAGCTGTAGCCTTGGCATTGATCGCAGTCAAGATGAACCAGTGGTGCAAGATCCTCCACCAGTTGCCTTTGCTTTCCCGGCAGGCATGGCCCCAATGATGGCGCAGCCAATGGCTGGTGGCAGGAAGGCTGTGAAGTTTGTAGAGCCGATAGTGCAAGGTACATTTTTTTGTGTGTTTATCATTATTTTTTCTACATTTTTTTAGTCTGACGTTTGTCACAAGCTTTTTTTGGTTTGTCACTGGTGATGGCAAATCTCATCTGATGTACATGGCAACTGGAGTTGCTGCAACATGGCACCTACAGTTGTTGCCACGTTGCAATTCCATTCGCCAAGCACATGGCAACTGGAGTTGTTGCAACATGGCAACTTCAGTTAAATGTACTTGGCAACTGCAGTTGTTGCCACATGGCAACTACAATGCACTATACAAGGCAACTAGAGTTGTCTCCACATGGCAACTCACTATTTTTGCACCTACATTTCATATTCTGCATCCTTTTTTAACGTGCCTGCTGAGTCGGTATCCGAGGATACCATTAGAAGTGCCACCCCTGGATCTGTGAGGCAGCATAGGGTAGTTCACGCACCCCCCGCGGATGACTATGAGCCCGAAGTCAAGGCCACAAAGGAGCAGAACCATCTTTATGATATTGTCAAGCGTTTTGGAAACGCGCGGTGCTGAAAGCGTAACGTCCACACCACATAACCCCTCACTGGCTTTTCTTTTATTTTTTTCCTTTGCTATTCCAGCCATGCTTTTATTTATGTTTTATTTTTTATTTTAATTAGTAGACATGATTCTTTCATGTTATATCATTTTCATACAGCTCATGTTTTGACAGAACCAAAATCATACAATGTGACGCGACGTACATCGACCTGGGTGATCTTGCCGAGTCTGTGAGGCCACTTGGTAAAATGTCGAAGAATATAGTTGTGTGTGGGATTGACTTTATCAACAAGCATATGGATATTTGTCCCGACGAAACGATCATGCAGTACAGTGTGACCTGCAAAATATGGGATGGTGACTTCCACCATAAAATCACGAGGAAGCATTTTGCTGCGCATGGTGAATTCAAGCTCACAATGAAGAAATGTGTGAGTGTTCCTTCTTGTTTGCACATTTTTTCTCACATAGTATGTTTTGTCAGTAGCTATGCTTCACATGTGGGCTACACACTGTTTTGTGACACATGTTTCATGTGGCAACAGCTGCCATGTAAAATAAGTTTGACTGATTTTAATGCAACTTATGTGGCAACTTCAATTAAAATACTGGGCAACTTTGTTCATACATGGATGGAAACTTCTTTTAATTACACATGGCAAAAAAATTCTCCGTGGGCATATTTTTGGACACTTGCTGCTTTGTCATTCATGTACCTCTTACTGCATCCGGCAATATCTTTACATATCATTTTGCCAACTACATCATTGCTGTTTTTGATGTGAACTCTGCTTTTTCTTTTCCTTTATTTTACTTGCAGGTACTGTTTCCCATGTTCTAGGAGCTTGCACCACATGACCCACATGACAAGTGTGTTCACCACTACGCGATTTGCCTTGACCTGAAGAACCAACGATTTGAGGTGCTTGATTCAATGCGTTCAGAAGCTGATGCAGACCTTACTACATGATAAATCTCCAACGTATCTATAATTTATGAAGCATTCATGCTATTTTATTATCTGTTTTGAATGATTATGGGCTTTATTATACACTTTTATATTACTTCTGGGACTAACCTATTAACTGGAGGCCCAGCCCATATTGCAGTTTTATTGCCTGTTTCAGTATTTCGAAGAAAAGGAATATCAAACAGAGTCCAAACGGAATGAAACCTTCGGCAACGTGATTTTTTGGAAGAATATCACCCATGAGACTTGGAGTTCATGTCAGAAAACCCTCGAGGAGGCCAGGATATAGGAGGGTGCACTCCCCCCTACTAGGCGCGCCCCCCGTCTCGTGGGCCCCTCAAGCACCTCCCGACTGACTTCTTTCGCCTATATAAGCCTACGTACCCTAAAAACATCAGATATCAAGATAGATCGGGAGTTCCGCCGCCGCAAGCCTCTGTAGCCACAAAAAACCTCTCGGGAGCCCGTTCCGGCACCCTGCCGGAGGGGGAACCTATCACCGGTGGCCATCTTCATCATCCCGGTGCTATCCATGATGAGGAGGGAGTAGTTCACCCTCGGGGCTGAGGGTATGTACCAGTAGCTATGTGTTTGATCTCTCTCTCTCTCGTGTTCTCTCTATGGCACGATCTTGATGTATCGCGAGCTTTGCTATTATAGTTGGATCTTATGATGTTTCTCCCCCTCTGCTCTCTTATAATGGATTGAGTTTCCCCTTTGAAGTTATCTTATCGGATTGAGCCTTTGATTTGAGAACACTTGATGTATGTCTTGTCGTGTTTATTTGTGGTGACAATGGGATATCACGTGCCACTTGATGTATGTTTTGGTGACCAACTTGCGGGTTCCTCCCATGAACCAATGCATAGGGGTTGGCACACGTTTTCTTGACTCTCCGGTAGAAACTTTGGGCCACTCTTTGAAGTACTTTGTGTTGGTTGGATGAATCTGAGATTGTGTGATGCTTATCGTATAATCATGCCCACGGATACTTGAGGTTACAATGGAGTATCTAGGTGACATTAGGGTTTTGGTTGATTTGTGTCTTAAGGTGTTATTCTAGTATGAACTCTATGATAGATTGAGCGGATAGAATAGCTTCATGTTATTTTACTACGAACTCTTGAATAGATAGAACAGAAAAGATAATTTTGAGGTGGTTTCGTACCCTACCATAATCTCTTCGTTTGTTCTCCGCTATTAGTGGCTTTGGAGTGACTCTTTGTTGCATGTTGAGGGATTGTTATATGATCTATCTATGTTATTATTGTTGAGAGAACTTGCACTAGTGAAAGTATGAACCCTAGGCCTTGTTTCCTACCATTGCAATATTGTTTACGCTCACTTTTATCATTAGTTACCTTGCTGTTTTTATATTTTTAGATTACAAAAACCCCATATCTACCATCCATATTGCACTTGTATCACCATCTCTTCGCCGAACTAGTGCACCTATACAATTTACCATTGTATTGGGTGTGTTGGGGACACAAGAGACTCTTTGTTATTTGGTTGCAGGGTTGCTTGAGAGAGACCATCTTCATCCTACGCCTCCCACGGATTGATAAACCTTAGGTCATCCACTTGAGGGAAATTTGCTACTGTCCTACAAACCTATGCACTTGCAGGCCCAACAACGTCTACAAGAAGAAGGTTGTGTAGTAGACATCAAGCTCTTTTCTGGCGCCGTTGCCGGGGAGGTAACGAGGAGGAGCTTTCTATTCAACCAATCTCGTCAATAAGGAGCTCAAAGAGGAAGGTTGAACCCACACATAATGTGAAGAAGAAAAGGAAAATAAGGAGCAACAAAGGTAGAAAGGTATCCCTCCCAAATGATGTTGCTCCTATTACTCATTGTGATGATAATAATTGCTATACTATTGGTGCTATCCATATTTTCAATGATGAGAGTGATTATGCTTATGATATGAAAGGGCCCAAGCTTGGGGAAGCTATGTTTGATGAGGATGAAATATTTGAGAATATATTTGCTGAAATTAATATTTGTCCCAAGCTTGGGGATGCTATGTTTAATGAAGATGATATTTTTAGCATCCTAAGTTTTGATATGCAAAGTTGTTATGATGATAGCATGCCTCTTACCTATGATGATTATATTGATGAAAGTGGGTTTGGAAGAGTGTCAACTTTAGGAAGTAGTTATCCCACTATTTTGGAGGATGTTGAATCTTATTGTGATGAATATGAAAGTGGATTTGGAAGTGTGTCAACTTTATTTAGTGATGATTCCACTATCTTGGAAGAGGTTTCCATCGATTATGATGAGAACAAAGTTGCTACTTATGATGATTATTCTGATGAAACTTATGCTATAAAAAGTAGTGATGATTATATTTATAAAATTTGTCATGATTATGATTACCCTTTTTCTAAACATTACTCTTTTAATGTGGAAACAATTTTTAGTGTTCAAGTCTCTTATGATACTCCCACTATTCTGAATGAGGAGAATTTTACTTATGTGGAAAGTAGTAAATTTTCTATGCTTGTAGATCATGAAAAGAATGCTTTAGGTGCTGGTTATATTGTTGAATTCATTCATTCTGCTACTGAAAATTATTATGAAGGAGGAATATATGCTTGTAGGAATTGCAATAATATCAAGTTTCTTCTCTATGTGCTTAAAATCTTGAAGTTATGCTTGTTTTACCTTCCCATGCTAGTTGATTATTGTTCCCATAAGTTGTTTGCTCACAAAATCCCTATGCATAGGAAGTGGGTTAGGCTTAAATGTGCTAGTCATATGCTTCATGATGCTCCCGTTATGTTTCAATTCTTATCTTTTATGTGAGCATCATTGCCATCATCATGCCTAGCTAGGGGCTTTAAACGATAGCGCTTGTTGGGAGGCAACCCAATTTATTTTTGTTCCTTGCTTTTTGTTCGTGTTTAGTAATAAATAATTTATCTAGCCTCTGGTTAGATGTGGTTTCATGTTTTAATTAGTGTTTGTGCCAAGTAGAACCTTTGGGAAGACTTGGGTGAAGTTTATGTGATCTTGCTGTAAAAAACATAAACTTTAGAGCTCACGAGATTAGCTGCCATTTTTGTACTGAAGAGTGATTTTAGGTTGATTCTTTTTGCAGATGATTAATAGACAAATTCCTCAGGTCCACCAATTTATTTCAGAATTTTTTGAGTTCCAGAAGTATATGTTTGATACAGATTACTACAGACTGTTCTGTTTTTGATAGATTCTGTTTTCTATGTGTTGTTTACTTATTTTGATGAATCTATGAGTAGTATCGGAGGGTATGAACCATAGATAAGTTAGAGTACAGTAGGTATAACACCAATATGCATTTATAATGAGTTAATTACAGTACCTAAGTGGTGGTTTTATTTTTCCTATACTAACGGAGCTTACGAGTTTTGTGTTGAGTTTTGTGTGGTTGAAGTTTTCAAGTTTTGGGTAAGGATTCGATGGACTATGGAATAAGGAGTGGAAAGAGCCTAAGCTTGGGGATTACCAAGGCACCCCAAGGTAATATTCAAGGACAACCAAGAGCCTAAGCTTGGGGATTCCCCGGAAGGCATTCCCTCTTTCGTCTTCGTTCATCGGTAACTTTACATGGAGCTATATTTTTATTTACCACATGATATGTGTTTTGCTTGGAGTGTCAATTTATTTTGTTAGTATTTGCTTGGTGCTATTTAGAATAATGTTTTGCATCTCTATTTTCAATAAAAATTTCAAGGATAGCCTTTACCATGCTTATTTTGCTAGTATACTGCAGATTGCTGTTATGGTTGCATTATTTGCATATGTTTGCTTGTTTAATGATTCTATTTGAGGAGAGGAGTGTTAAATATGCAAGGACATTTTGTATGCAATGTTGAATAATAATTTTAGTGATTTGTTACAGTAGAAATTGATAAGGTTTTGCATTGGTTTATACTAACCTATCTCACGAGTTCTTGTTGAGTTTGGTGTGGATGAAGCTTTTGATAAAAAGAGAAACCATGATATGAGAGGAATTAAGGAGACACAAAAGTTCAAGCTTGGGGATGCCCAAGGCACCCCAAGATAATATTTCAAGAAGTCTCAAGCATCTAAGCTTGGGGATGCCCCGATAGGCATCCCACCTTTTTTCTTCAACAACTATCGGTTAGTATCGGTTGAGCCTAAGTTTTTGCTTCTTCACATGAGTTATGCTATCCTTGCAATGTCATTTTATTTGGCTTTGCTTGCTGTTTGAATAAAATACCAAGATCTTAAATTCTTAAATGAGAGAGAGTCTTTGCATAGTTACGTAATTATTTAGCTACTCATTGATCTTTACTTATATCTTGTTGGAGTAGTTTGTCATTTACTCGTGTGCTTCACTTATATCCTATGAGTAAATTGTTGAATGAGTTGAATGTCATAAATCTGAAATTATATATGTCTCATTTGCTTATCCCATGGGGAGTAATGACTTCACATCTAAGAAGTAGAGGTTGGAAATTTTACTGAAGGTTAGCAAGCATTGTATTGGTCATTTGAACAATTCATGAAATAATATTGAAGGAAGAGAGATTCCACATATAAATATACTATCCTAGACATCTTTTATAATTGTGAGAACTCATTAAGTATGACATGCTAAAGAGTTGATGTTGGACAAGGAAGACAACGTAATGGGTTATGTTTTTTCACATCTCAGTTAAAGTATATTGTCATGGATCATTCAAACATGTTGAGCTTGCCTTTCCACCTCATTCTAGCCAAATTCCTTGCACCAAGTAGAGATACTACTTGTGCTTCCAAATATCCTTAAACCCAGTTTTTGCTATGAGAGTCCACCATACCTACCTATGGATTGAGTAAGATCCTTCAAGTAAGTTGTCATCGGTGCAAGCAATAAAAATTGCTCTCTAAATATGCATGACTTATTAGTGCGGAGAAAATAAGCTTTGTATGATCTTGTTATGGAAGCAATAAAAGCGACGAACTGCATAATAAAGGTCCATATACAAGTGGCAATATAAAGTGACATTCTATCGCATTAAGATTTTGTGTATCCAACCCTAAAAGCGCATGACAACCTCTGCTTCCCTCTGTGAAGGGCCTATCTTTTACCTTATGTCTTTTACTTTATGCAAGAGTCAAGGTGATCTTCACCTTTCCCTTTTTCATTTTATCCTTTGGCAAGCACTTTGTGTTGGGGTGATCCTGATATATATATCCAATTGGATGTAAGTTAGCATGAACTATTATTGTTGACATCACCCAAAGGTGAATACGTTGGGAGGCAACACTATAAGCCCCTATCTTTCTCAATGTCCGATTAAAACTCCATAAACCAGTAGTATTGCGTGAGTGTTAGCAATTGTAGAAGACTATATAATAGTTGAGTATGTGGAGTTTGCTATTCCTGAAAATAAGATGAATTGTAATTGTTTGATGACTAAGAATGAAGTTTGCTAGTTTTCAAGAAAGTTTCTGGTCTATGCTTTAACATGTGAATTGCTTGTTACTTGATCTTGACAAGTTTTATGAGATGAACTACTGTTATGACATATAATCATGCTAGAAAAGGTGATTGAAATTATCATTGATCAAACTTGTGCACCTTCTAGCATTCTCACTTCATAAATTCTTTCTTTATCATTTACCTACTCGAGGACGAGCAGGAATTAAGCTTGGGAATGCTGATACGTCTCCAACGTATCTATAATTTATGAAGCATTCATGCTATTTTATTATCTATTTTGAATGATTATGGGCTTTATTATACACTTTTATATTACTTATTGGACTAACCTATTAACCGGAGGCCCAGCCAATATTGCTGTTTTATTGCATGTTTCAGTATTTCAAAGAAAAGGAATATCAAACGGAGTCCAAACGGAATGAAACCTTCGGGAGCGTGATTTTTAGGAAGAATATGATCCGGGAGACTTGGAGTTCACGTCAGAAGAGCATCGAGGAAGCCAGAAGATAGGGGGGCGCGCCCACCCCCCTAGGCGTGCCCTACCCTCTCGTGGGCCCCTCGAGGCTCCCCCGACCGACTTCTTTCGCCTATATAAGCCTACGTACCCTAAAAACATCGAATATGAATATAGATCAGGAGTTCCACCACCGCAAGCCTCTGTAGCCACCAAAAACCTCTCGGGAGCCCGTTCGGGCGCCCTACCGGAGGGGGAACCCATCACCGGTGGCCAGCTTCATCATCCCGATGCTATCCATGACGAGGAGGGAGTAGTTCACCCTCGGGGTTGAGGGTATGTACCAGTAGCTATGTATTTGATCTCTCTCTCTCTCTCTTGTGTTCTCTCTATGGCACGATCTTGATGTATCTCGAGCTTTGCTATTATAGTTGGATCTTATGATGTTTCTCCCCCCTCTACTCTCTTGTGATGAATTGAGTTTTCCCTTTGAAGTTATCTTATCGGATTGAGTCTTTAAGGATTTGAGAACACTTGATGTATGTCTTTCCTTGCTTATCTGTGGTGACAATGGGATATTAACGTGATCCACTTGATGTATGTTTTGGTGATCAACTTGCGGGTTCCGTGACCTTGGGAATCTATGCATAGGGGTTGTCACACATTTTCGTCTTGACTCTCCGGTAGAAACTTTGGGCACTCTTTGAAGTACTTTGTGTTGGTTGAATTGATGAATCTGAGATTGTGTGATGCATATCGTATAATCATGCCCACGGATACTTGAGGTGACAATGGAGTATCTAGGTGATATTAGGGTTTTGGTTGATTTGTGTCTTAAGGTGTTATTCTAGTACCAACTCTTGAATAGATTGATCCGAAAGAATAACTTTGAGGTGGTTTCGTACCCTACCATAATCTCTTCGTTTGTTCTCCGCTATTAGTGGCCTTGGAGTGACTCTTTGTTGCATGTTGATGGATTGTTATATGATCTATCTATGTTATTATTGTTGAGAGAACTTACACTAGTGAAAGTATGAACCCTAGGCCTTGTTTCCTACCATTGCAATACCGTTTACGCTCACTTTTATCATTAGTTACCTTGCTGTTTTATAATTTCAGATTACAAATACCTTTATCTACCATCCATATTGCACTTGTATCACCATCTCTTCGCCGAACTAGTGCACCTATACAATTTACCATTGTATTGGGTGTGTTGGGGACACAAGAGACTCTTTGTTATTTAGTTGTAGGGTTGCTTGAGAGAGACCATATTCATCCTACGCCTCCCACGGATTGATAAACCTTAGGTCATCCACTTGAGGGAAATTTGCTACTGTCCTACAAACCTGTGCACTTGCAGGCCCAACAACGTCTACAATAAGAAGGTTGTGTAGTAGACATCACGTGTTTAAATAGGCCGGCAAGTTGAATGCTAAAAATAAGGAAAAGGGGCTGCATAGCGATGACGACGAGGAGCCCCGACCGCTGAACACAGGAGGACAGAAGAAATTCCCTCCCCAGGTAAGAACGGTGAATATGATATACGCAACCCATATTCCCAAGCAGGAATGGAAGCGTGCACTAAGGGACGTCTATGCGATGGAGCCAGTCGCCCCAAAGTTCAACCCATGGTCCTCTTGTCCGATCACTTTCGATCACAGGGACCATCCTACCAGTATCCGTCATGGAGGTTCGGCCGCATTGGTCCTCGACCCCATCATCGACGGTTTCCATCTCACGCGAGTCCTTATGGACGGTGACAGCAGCCTGAACCTGCTCTATCAGGATACAGTGCGTAAAATGGGCATCGACCCCTCAAGTATCAAGCACACAAAAACCACCTTCAAAGGTGTCATACCAGGTGTGGAGGCCTGTTGCACGGGCTCAATCACACTGGAAGTGGTCTTCAGATCTCCGGACAATTTCCGAAGTAGGAGTTAATCTTCGACATCGTCCCCTTCCGCAGTGGCTATCATGCACTGCTCGGACGAACCGCATTCGCCAGATTCAATGCGGTACCACATTATGCATACCTCAAGCTCAAAATGCCAGGACCTCGCGGGGTTATAACAGTTAATGGAAACACAGAGCGCTCGCTCCGTATGAAGGAGCACACTGCGGCCCTCGCGGCAGAAGTACAAAACAACCTTCTTAGGCAAACAACCAATTCGGCGATGAAGAACCTAGACACCATCAAGCGAGTTCGGAGTACCCCACAACAGGATCATCCGGCACGTCTAGAGCTCGACTAGCAATTCGGCCTCCCTCCTAGTCCCAGTCAAGCGGCGAAATTTGTGCCACGCGTACATAATTACGCACTAAAAATACCATGGGCATAGGCGGAGGCACGGTTACGACGCAGTCCGCAATACGGCTCAACCGCCCCAGGACCCGTATTCCTTCATCATTTTCTTTCTTTCAGGACCCAACTTTCTGGAAGCCCTTTCAGATAGCCAAATTATCAGACTCATCATGGGAGGGAAAAACCAAGGAGGTAAGAAGCTTTGACGTATAAGGGAATACCCAGGTGGTCTCTGATAACGATCGTTATACCTGTTTTATATACCCACACGCAGCTTACCCTTGGCTAGGACATGTTAAATAGTCCTATTTTGCTCATTGCACTACTTGTATACATACGCTTTGACATATTATTTAAATAACAATGGAAAAATATACAACGTCAGCTTATTATTACATTTTCTTCATCTTTTTCCTTGACTGCTTATTTACTACAAATTGCACCTGTACACTTTGGTACGTTCAGTTAGCCAGGGGCTTCAGTGTACCCCATAACACGGCAAGAAAACTCCGAACACTTTCGACAGTGCAGCACCCCGATCTTATAGCATTATATGCATCAGCTCCGAATCATGTCTTGGTTCAATAGTTGGGTTTGCCCGGCTCCCATGTTTTGGTGCCTTACATTCCGCTATATCGGCTAAGGTAGCGCAGGGAGAAGTACTGCGATTGTGTCCCGATTCTTCCGGACGAGCACCTCAGTAGAGAAAGCCGAAAACTGACTGTCATGATGCGGCGAGAGCTGGTTGCTGTTCGAGAGGTCTCAAATCCTTAAAGATTTTTTCTGCTTCGGGCGAGGAATCGGCCTTGTCCGATTTAGGCGTGCATAGCGCCCCAAGTTCAGCCTTCCGAATACTAGGGGCTTCACCAAAATTTAAAATTGTAGACTTCTATGGCTAAGTGAGAGTGATAAAGCTGTATAGTCTGATTGCCTTGTTCGCTGCGCTAAACACCTCCTTAAAGGACCAAAAATTTGGATAAAGAGTGTTTAGATTTATCCCGAATACCCCGGTACTAGCTACATGGGGGCAAAAGCTGACGACTGGCCAACTCTCAGATTTTGTAAACGACCGCACAGAAGGTAATATTTTAAATCAACATGCGTTATATAGCGCACATGAACTTGTTTTTCATATTACAAGATGACATGAGTACATTCATTCAAATATTACATCCCTAGCACATTCATCCGCCACAAGGCAGGTGAGGGAGTCCTAGATTAGGGGGTATCCGGACAGCCAGACTATATACTTTGGCCGAACTGTTGGACCGTGAAGATACAAGACTCAAGACTTCGTCCCGTGTCCGGATGAGACTCTCCTTTGCGTGGAAGACAAGCTTGGCGATTCGGATATTATATTTCCTTCCTTGTAACCGACTCCATGCAAACCCTAGCTCTCTCCGGTGTCTATATAAACCGGAGAGTTTAGTCCGTGTGAGGATGATCACAACATTCATAATCATCATAGGCTAGCTTCTAGGGTTTAGCCTCTACGATCTCATGGTAGATCAACTCTTGTAACACTCATATAATCAATATCAATCAAGCAGGAAGTAGGGTTTTACCTCCATCGAGAGGGCCCGAACCTGGGTAAACATTGTGTCCCTTGCCTCCTGTTACCATTAGCCTTAGACGCACAGATCGGGACCCCCTACCCGAGATCCGCCGGTTTTGACACCGACATTGGTGCTTTCATTGAGAGTTCCTCTGTGTCGTCGATGCAAGGCTTGATGGCTCCTTCAATCATCAACAATAATGTGGTCCAGGGTGAGACTTTTTCCCCCAGACAGATCTTCATGTTTGGCGGCTTCGCACTGCGGGCCAATTCGCTTGGCCATCTGGAGCAGATCGACAGCTACGCCCCTATCCATCAGGTCAGGTTCAGAAACCTAAACTACACGTCCGATATCCGCAAAGACTTGATCTTCAACGAATTCGGGCCTATGCCAGGAGCGCCGGACAGTCACGATGGGCATGGCTTAGACCTGCTGACGGACAACGCTCGGGATATCGCCCCTGCAGGAGCCCCAGACCTAAATCCAGGGCAGTTTGCATCGCCCGAGGACGGGTGGATGGACCCCGCCCCGGAGGCCGCACACCCATCGGCGGTAGAGCCGAACACAGACTTCACCCCCAAGGAAGCCTGTGACACCGGACCCCCGGACTCGTATCCGGCTATAGGTTCCAGTCCGCACACCTCCGAGCCTGCCGAACCTGGTTGGGCTCCGGTAATGGAGTTCACCGCTGCGGATATCTTCCAGCACTCGCCCTTTGGTGACACGCTAAACTCGTTAAAATCTCTCTCTTTGTCAGGAGACTCTTGGCCGAACTATGTCCGGCTCGAGTGGGAAGCTGATAACCCACAAGTATAGGGGATCGCAACAGTTTTCAATAAGTAAGAGTGTCGAACCCAACGAGGAGCTAAAGGTAGAATAAATATTCCCTCAAGTTCTATCGACCACCGATACAACTCTACGCACGCTTGACGTTCGCTTTACCTAGAACAAGTATGAAACTAGAAGTACTTTGTAGGTGTGAAAGGCTAGGTTTGCAAGACAATAAAGAACATGTAAAAATAACTAGGGGTTGTTTAGATAAAGATGCAAATAAAGTAAATATAGCGAGTGCGGAAAAGTGGTGGTAGGAGTTGTGGAATTATTCCTAGGCAACTGACTATGTTACTAGACCGGTAATCACTATTGCAATTCTATTTGAGGGAGAGGCATAAGCTAACATACTTTCTCTACTTGGATCATATGCACTTATGATTGGAACTCTAGCAAGCATCCGCAACTACTAAAGATTCATTAAGGTAGAACCCAACCATAGCATTAAAGTATCAAGTCCCCTTTTATCCCATACGCAAACAACCTACTTAGTCGGGTCTGTGCTTCTGTCACTCACGCTACCCACCATAAGCAAATCATAAACATATTGCAAACCCTACAACGGGAATCCCTCACTCTTGCGCGACACGGAGAGCACCAATAATAAAACATGCAACTCAAACCAATCATAGCAATTCATCAATCACCGGTAGGACAATAGAAATCTACTCAGACATCATAGGATGGCAACACATCATTGGATAATAATATGAAGCATAAAGCACCATGTTCAAGTAGAGGGTACATCGGGTTGCGGGAGAGTGGACCGCTGGATATAGAAGGGGGAAGGTGATGGAGATGTTGGTGAAGATGACGGCGGTGTTGGTGAAGATTGCGGTGATGATGATGGCCCCCCGCAGCGCTCCGGCGCCACCGGAAGCAAGGGGGAGAGGGCCCCCCTTCTTCTTATTCTTCCTTGACCTCCTCCCTAGATGGGAGAAGGGTTTCCCCTCTGTTCCTTGGCTCCCATGGCGTGGGAGGGGCGAGAGCCCCTCCGAGATTGGATCTATCTCTCTGTTTCTGCGTTCCCTGATTCTACCCCTTCACCGTTTCCTTTATATCTGAAGATCCGTAACTTTGATTGGGGTGAATCTTTCGCCCAGATCTTTCTCATAAAATTAGCTTTATTGTGCCAAAAGAAGAGCGTCAACCGCCTTACGGGTGGACCACGAGGGTCAGGGGCGCGCCTGGGGGGGGGGGGGGGGCGCGCCCCCCTACCTCGTGACCACCCAGGACACCGTTTCATGTTGATTTTACTTCCCAAAAATCATAAATATTCCAAAAAAAATCTCCGTCCGTTTTTATCCCATTTGGACTCCGTTTGATATTGGGTTTCTGCGAAACAAAAAACATGCAACAGACAGGAACTGGCACTGGGCACTGGATCAATATGTTAGTCCCAAAAATAGTATAAAAGGTTGCCAAAAGTATATGAAAGTTGAAGAATATTGGCATGGAACAATAAAAAATTATAGATACGACAGAGACGTATCAGAAGCTGGCGACGAGGAAATTTGTTGCCCACACACCACCCACTTCATAGCCACGGTCGATGATTTGACCGATGTGCTTGACTTCGACTCCGAAGACATCGACGGTTTGGACAACGATGTAGGAGAAGAACAAGAACCACCACCCACGGGGCGGTGGACAGCCACCTCTTCATATGACATATATATGGTGGACACTTCGAAAGAAACCAATGGCGATGAGGCAATGGAGGATAACCCCTCAAAGGAGAAAGAAAAGCATGGGCGTCGCCAGCGCCGCTCCAAGCCCCGCCACAGCAATACTGGCACTGGAGACGAAAACAATCCGGACGGCGCCGAAGATGAATACAACCCCGATCAGCCTGCCTTCGAGTAGGCCGAGCAGGAAGACGGGCAGGTCAGCCCAGATGAACAGGCGACGGACGGGTATCCGAAGGAGGACAACTACATGCCCCCCTCGAAAGACAAGATTAGCCTCGGCGACGACGAGTTCGGCGTGCCTGAGGACCCCGTGGAGCAGGAGCGCTTCAAGCGCTGGCTTATGGCCACTGCGAGGAGCCTGAAAAAGAAGTAGCAGTAGCTCCAAGCTGATCAAGACCTGCTCACAGACAGATGGACAGAAGTCCTGGCAGCCGAGGAATATGGACTCGAGCGCCACACGGCTGACCGGCCACCTCGTGGCCGGGATAAAATGACATATCAGCCCGCACCCCCACGCCAGTTTACTACGGCCCGGGGCAATACGCAGGACCTGAGAGACAGAATGGAAAACAATGCAGGACAACCAAGATCGATCTACGGATCACGGGGGGCGCCACAGCACATGACGATGACCGACATACCGGATACACTAACAATAAATCCGGCCGGGCCGAACACAACCGACCAGACTTAGTCGGACTGCGTCGCGACATAGCCCGGCATAGAGGCGCCGCACACCCCCTCTGCTTCACTGATGAAGTAATGGATCATGAATTCCCAGAAGGGTTTAAACCCGTTAACATTGAATCATACGATGGCACAACAGACCCCGCAGTATGGATTGAAGATTTCCTTCTCCACATTCACATGGCCCGAGGAGACGATCTACACGCCATCAAGTATCTTCCCCTTAAACTCAAAGGACCAGCCAGGCACTGGCTAAATAGCTTACCGGCAAATTCCATTGGCAGTTGGGAAAACCTGGAGGACGCTTTCCTCGACAACTTCCAGGGCACATACGTGCGACCATCGGATGCTGATAACTTGAGCCACATTACCCAACAGCCTGGAGAGTCAGCCAGAAAATTCTAGACTCGGTTCCTAACTAAAAAGAACCAAATTGTCGACTGTCGGGATGCCGAAGCCCTGGCAGCCTTTAAGCATAATATCCGCGACGAGTGGCTTTCCCGGCATCTCGGCCAAGAAAAACCAAAATCCATGGTGGCCCTCACGACACTCATGACACGCTTTTGCGCAGGCGAGGATAGCTGGTTGGCACGCAGCAGCACCACGCTAATAAACTCAAGCACTTCAGGCGTCTGCAACAATAACGGCAAGCCACGGCGTAACAGACATAAGCATCAGAACAATGGTGATAACACTGAAGACACGACAATCAATGCCGGATTCAGTGGCTCAGAATCCGGTCAGCGGAAAAAGCCGTTCAAAAGAAACAATCAGGGACCGTCTAGTCTAGACCACATACTTGACCTCTCATGCCAAATTCACGGCACCCCGGATAAGCCAGCAAATCACACTAATAGATACTGCTGGGTTTTCAAGCAGGCCAGCAAGATAAATGCCGAGAACAAGGACAAGGGGCTGCACAACGATGATGACGATGAGCCCCGGCGTCCGAACACGGGAGGACAGAAGAAATTTACCCCCCCAGGTGAAAACGGTCAACATGATCTACGCTACCCACATTCCCAAACGGGAACGAAAGCGAGCACTGAGGGACGTCTATGCGATGGAGCTAGTCGCCCCGAAATCCAATCGATGGTCAGCCTGTCCGATCACCTTTGATCGTAGGGATCACCCTACCAGCACCCGTCACGGCGGTTCGGCCGCTTTGGTTCTCGACCCAATAATTGACGGATTTCACCTCACATGAGTCCTTATGGACGGAGGCAGCAGCCTGAACCTGCTTTATCAGGACACAGTGCGCAAAATGGGCATCGACCCTTCAAGGATCAAGCCCACCAAAACTACCTTTAAAGGTGTAATTCTAGGGGTAGAGGCCCGCTGCACGGGCTCCATAACACTGGAGGTGGTCTTGGGATCTCCGGATAACTTCCGAAGCCAAGAGTTAATCTTCGACATCGTCCCTTTCCGTAGCGGCTATCATGCACTACTTGGACGAACCACATTCACTCGATTCAATGCGGTACCACACTGTGCATACCTTAAGCTCAAGATGCCAGGACCTCATGGGGTCATAACAGTCAACGGTGGACCGCTCTCTCCGTACAGAAGAGCATACTGCAGCTCTCGTGGCAGAAGTACAAAGCAGCTTCCCCCAGCAAACCACCAATCCGCCGACAACAACTCCGAACACCGTCAAGCGAGTCAGAAGTACCCCGCAGCAGGATCGCCAGGCACGCCAAGAGCGCGAATAGCCGTCCGACCTCTGCTCCAGCCCTACTAAGGCAGCACTCGTGCCGCGCGTACACAATTACGCACTCAAAATACCATGGGCATAGGCAGAGGTGCAATAGTGGCACAGTCAACAGTGCGGTCCAGCCGCAACATACTTTAATAACCCCCTTTATCTTTCAGGAATCTGCTTTCGGGCAGCCTCTTCAGAAGAGCCGGATTGTCGGACTTCCACAGGAGAGAAATCCAAGGAGGCAAAAGGTGTCGCGCACAAAGGGAATACCCAGGTGGAATCTATTCACGATCGTTAATACCTGTTTTATATACCTATATGTGGCCTGCCCTTGGATAGGACATGTCAAATAGTCCTATTTACCTCTGCTTAATGCATTCATTGTAAACATACGCTTAGACGTATTGTACATCAATGGGAGATTATATACAGCGTCAGCTTATTATTCCTATCTGCACATTTTTTTTCCATAAATGTTTATTTACTATTGCATCTATACACTTTGGTACGTTTAGGTTGCCAGGGGCTTCTTACGTCGCCCCTTAATACGGCAAGGTAAGTCCGAACACTTTTGATAGTGCGGCACCCCGAACTTATAGCATTATATGCATCAGCTCTGAATCATGTCTTGGGTCAATAGTTGGGTTAGCCCGGCTCCCTTGTTTTGGTACCTTACGTTCCTTTATATCGGTTAAGGTAGCGCATGGAGAACTACTGCGATTGTGTCCCGGTTCTTCCGGACGAGCACCTCAGTAGAGAAAGTCGAAAACTGACCGGCATGATGTGGCGAGAGCTGGTTGCTGTTCGAGAGGTCTTAAAACCCTTAAAGATTTTTCCGCTTTAGGTGAGGAATCGGCCTCGTCCGATCTAGGCGTATATAGCGCCCCAATTCGGCCCTCCGAATTCTAGGGGCTTTGCCTAAATTTAAAATTATAGACTTCTATGGCTAAGTGAAAGTTATAAAGCCGTATAGTCCGATTGCCTTGTTCGCTGCGCCAAACACCTCCTTTAGGAACCAAATATTTGGATAAAGAGTGTTTGGGTTTTCCAGGAACACCCCGATAGTAGTTATATGGGGGCGGAAGCCGACGACTGGCCTACTTTCAGAATTTTATAAACAACCGCAGAGAAGGTAATATTTTAAATCAAAAAGCGCTACATAGCGTAAGTAACTTCGTCTTTATATTACAAAAATGACAGAAGTACATTCACTCCAAGATCGTGTCCTTGGTACATTTATCAGCCACGAGACAAGCGCCTTTCATAATGCCATCATAATATTTTTCTGGATACCGATGCGCCTTGCCCTCTGGCGGTCCATCCTTCACCAGCTTCTCCGCATCCAGCTTGCCCCAATGCACCTTCACACGAGCAAAGGCTCGGCGGGCACCTTCGATACAAACGGACCGCTTGATCACTTCCAGTCGCGGACAGGCATTCACCATCCGCTTTATCCGGCTGAAGTAGCTGGCGGGCAAGGGCTCACCAGGCCACATCCAGACTATGAAATCTTTCATAGCCACTTCATCCGCCCTGTGGAGTTCAACCAATTGCTTCAGTTGGTCACTCAGAGGCATCGAGTGTTCGGCTCCCGCATATTGGGACCAGAACAGCTTTTCCGTTGAGCTCCCCTCTTCGACACGGTAGAACTCCGCGGCATCTGATATGCTGCGTGGTAGATCTGCGAAGGCCCCTGGGGAGCTCCGAATTCTGGTAAGTAAAAGAAACGCCTCCTCCACATGCTTGCTTTGCATAAAAAATGTCTTACCCGCCGCTATCTTCTTGGCCGCCTGGATTTCCTGCTGGGCCTTTTCAGCTTCGGCTTTGGCATCTTTCACACTTGCAAGGGCCTTCGCAAGCTCAGACTCCTTCGTCTTGAGGTCATGCTCCAAGGACTCGAACTTTTTGCTGAGCTCCTGGAGCTCTTGCTGTACCTCGCCCACCCTAGCATTCTGCTTTTCGCACTCAATACGCTCCGTGGCCGCCTTATCTTCGGCCTCGGACAGCGCCTTCTTCAGGGACGCCACTTCGGTCGTGGCCCCTATTACCAAATCATGAAACTTTCTTAGGGTCACCAAAATTTTCTATTCTTTGTAATATGTGAACGAGGTATAACTCACCTTTTTTCTCTTCGAGCTGCCTCCTCGTGAGGCCGAGCTATCCCTGGGCCTGCTCCAGGTCCCATTTGAGTCCGGCGACTTCCGCCGTGCGGGCAGCAGCGGCAACCAGCTCCGTCTGATTATTCACATAGACATTTAATATTAGACTCCTGCGGATTAAAATGGACCCTCGGCTTGGCTTTTCTTTCCGAACACCAAGCAGAGTCTCAGGGGCTACTGTCTATTAGGCGATAATTTCACACATCTTTGATTACTTACCTCAAAGCCTATTAGAAGGCTGGTGCAGGCTTCGGTTAGTCCGCTCTTGGCGGACAGAACCTTCTGAATCACCGCACTCATAAGAGTACGGTGCTCTTCATCCATGGAAGCGCCGTGAAGCGCTTCCAGCACACAATCCGGTGCCTCGGGTGTAACGGAAGTCGTGGGCACGGACAGCCCGCCCTCCTTAGCGAGGGCCTGCCTGCCCGAATCCAGAACCTTTGGAGGTTCCGGTACAGTTTCTGGCCGGGAGCTCGACTTGCTGCGGCTCCCGTCGGCACAGTCTGCAGGGACCTTGCGCCCCGTGAGCCCGGCGTCTAGGGTTTCGCCCCGGGGCATCTCCAGAGTCACCTCCCCTTGCTCAGGGAGCCTTTGGGACAACACCTCCGTGTCATCCGCAGGCCGAGGGGAAGTGGCCATTGAGAGCGAATTCATCGCCGAATCGCTCAAAGACCCATCCGAAGAGGATACCTCGGGATGGGCCCTAGCCGGACTGCATATGCGTGTTCGGCGTTATAACAGACCATGAAGCAAAGTCGCACTAAAGTACAATGGAAGTATGGATACTTACGATCTTACTAGGGGCTTCTCCCTGGGCAGCCACTCCTTCTCGCTGTAGGCGGCCATGGTGGAGTAATCCGGAAGGGACACCTTTCCCTTCTTAGGTGTCCTAGCCTCCCCCTCCAGGCGGCTTTCCTTTTCTTCTCCTCCCCAGTGCGGGGAGGTGGCATTTCTTCGTGGTCCTCCCCGCCTCCGCGGGAAGAATCTGCCTCGTCGTCCTCGGACGATGAGCCTATGACGGCCTTGCGCCGGGGACCCTTCCTTGTCCCCTGGGCCGCCCTCTTAGACTCTTCGCCCCCCGGATGGGGCGTCCCTTTCCCTCTCCCCCTCCCCTCTATGGGAGGAGTGTGCCTCGTCATCTTCGGACGAGGCGTCTTGTACGGCCTTGCGTCGTAGACCCTTCCTGGTCCCCGGGGCCTTCTTTTCGGCCTTCTTCTCCGGCGCTTTATAAGGCACCGGGACTAGCATCTTCGTCAGGAGAGCGGTTGCCGGACCTTCTGGCAGTGGAGCCGGGCAGTCGATCCGCTCCGCCGTCTCCACATACTCCTGATTAAGTACACACGATGACTTAATATCCTCTCATGAGAATGCTGGGAAAACTACATATGGTGATGATTAGAAAACTCACCGGACGAGGGGGCTGCGCGGCGTGGAGTCCGCGGTCCTCAGACATGGGAGGAGGTGTTTCGGTACCCTTAAACAGGACCTTCCATGCGTCCTTAAGTGTCATGCCGTAGAGCTTTCCAAGTGTCCGATGTTCGGCCAAGACGAACTCCCACAGATTAAAAGCCCGTCTTTGGCACGGAAGAATTCGGCGGACGAGCATGACCTGGACTATGTTGACAAGCTTGATGTTCTTGTCAGTCATATTCTTGATACAGTTCTGAAGTCCGGTCAGCTCTGCAGGCTCGCCCCAGGCCAGGCCCTTCTTTTCCCAGGAGGTGAGCCGCATGGGAATTCCAAATCGGAATTCGGGGCCGCTGCGCAGTTGGCATCGCGCGGCTCGGTGATGTAGAACCACCCCGATTGCCACCCTTTCAAGGTCTCCGCGAAGGAGCCGTCAAGCCAGGTGACGTTGGGCATCTTGCCCACCATGGTGCCTCCGCACTCCGCTTGCTGGCCGCTCACGATCTTTGGCTTTACGCAGAAGGTTCGTAGCCACAAGTCAAAGTGAGGCTTGATGTGGAGGAAGGACTCGCACACGACGATAAACGCCGAGATGTTGAGGACGTAATTTGGGGCTAGATCATGGAAATCTATCCCGTAGTAGAACATGAGCCCGCGGACGAAGGGATGAAGTGTAAATCCCAGTCCACGGACAAAGTGGGCAAGAAACACGACCCTCTCGTGGGGTTCCGGAGTTGGAATGATCTGCCCTGTGTCCGGTAGCCAGTGCGCGATGTCTGCAGCCAAGTATCCGGCCGCCCGGAGCTTCGCAATATGCTCCTCCTTCATGATGGAGGCCACCCACTTGCCTCCTTCTCCAGACATGTTTGGCTGTGCGGAGAAGGCGTGGACTAGGGCGCTGGAGCTCAAGGAGGCAAGAATGGACTAGCGAAGGAAGAAGAAGGCGTGGGTGAAAATGGGGAACTCTTATCCCTTTATAGAGGCGACGAAAGCGGTGCGCCTCCCCACTTGCCTGTTGAGGGTCGCTTATTTTCTAAGCGCCATGATAGACGACGCGGTTGGGTTACCCATACCCGTATTGATGGGAATCCCGTGATAAGGGGACATGATCTCTGCTTTGACAAGACGTGCCGAGGAAACTGCCTCGCAATATGCGCTGTGGCTGGTTGTGGGAAAACGGTTCGAATAATAACCCGACCGTAGTGTCGTGTCACGTTATCTAAAGTTGTCAGCAGATTACATTTGTGAAATATTATTCTATCTACAATGGTATGCGAAGATCATCTTGCAGATCCGGACACGGTTTAAGTGTTCGATAATTACTTTGGAGTATTCGGAGATGGAACCCGCCTTGCAATGCCGAAGACAAACTGTGCGCCGGACTCATCGTCATTGAAGCCTGGTTCAGGGGCTACTGAGGGAGTCCTGGATTAGGGGGTATCCGGACAGCCGGACTATACACTTTGGCCGGACTGTTGGACCATGAAGATACAAGACTCAAGACTTCGTCCCGTGTCCGGATGGGACTCTCCTTTGCGTGGAAGACAAGCTTGGCGATTCGGATATTATATTTCCTTCCTTGTAACCGACTCCATGTAAACCCTAGCTCTCTCCGGTGCCTATATAAACCGGAGAGTTTAGTCCATATGAGGACGATCACAACATTCATAATCATCATAGGCTAGCTTCTAGGGTTTAGCCTCTATGATCTCGTGGCAGATCAACTCTTGTAACACTCATATCATCAATATCAATCAAGCAGGAAGTAGGGTTTTACCTCCATCGAGAGGGCCCGAACCTGGGTAAACATTGTGTCCCTTGCCTCCTGTTACCATTAGCCTTAGACGCACAGATCGGGACCCCCTACACGAGATCCGCCGGTTTTGACACCGACAGCGGGCACCCTTCAGGACACCCTCATAATACTTCTCAGGGTGGCGGTGCTCCTTGCCCTTCGGCGGCCCCTCCGTCACCAGCTTCTCGGCATCCATCTTTGCCCAGTGCACTTTCGCACGGGCGAAGGCCCTGCGCGCACCTTCAATGCAGACAGACCACTTTATGGCTTCAAGCCTCGGGTAGGCATTCACAAGCCGCTTTACAAGGCCAAAATAGTTGCTAGGCAGGGGCTCGGCAAGCCACATCCGGACTATGAGGTCCTTCATGGCCAGGTCGGCCGCCTTGTGTAGTTCGACCAGTTGCTTCAGCTGGTCGCTCAAGGGCATCGGCTATTTGGCCCCAATGTACTGAGACCAGAAGAACTTCTCCGTCGAGCTCCCTTCCTCAGCTCGATAGAACTCTGCGGCATCAGATATACTACGCGACAGATCTACGAATGCTCCTGGAGAGCTCCAAATTTGGGTAAGTAAAAAGAAAGCCTCCTTCACATGCTTGCTTTGCATATTGAATGTCTTACCCGCCGCAATCTTCTTGGCCGGTTGAACCTCTTGGAGGGCCTTCTGAGCTTCGGCCTTGGCATCCTTTGTGCTCTGGAGGGCCTTCGCAAGCTCGGACTCTTGCGTCTTAGAGTCACGCTCCAGGGACTCGTATTTCTTAACGAAATCCTGGAGCTCTTCCTGGACCTCATCAACCCGAGCCTCTTGCTTCTCGTGCTCGGTGCGCTCCTTGGTCGCTTTGTTTTCGGCCTCGGTCAACGCCTTCTTAAGGGCCGCCACTTCGGTCACGGCCCCTATTAAAAGTCCATGACGTTTTCATGAGCTCAAACCATTTTTTCTTTATCAAACATACAGACAGGGTACTATGTACCTTTGTTCTCCTCGAGCTGCCTCTTCACGAGGCCGAGCTCTTCCTCGGTCCGCTCCAAGTCCCACTTTAGTCCGGAGACCTCCGCAGTGCGAGCAGCAGTGGCCAGCAGCGACGCCTGCTTATAGACATGTTCTTATTAGACTCTTGTGAATGATTGATCCTCTGTTCGGCCTTTCGTTCCGAACACCAAAAAGAGCATCAGGGGCTACTATCTATGCTATGATATTTTCTAATAATTTGATTACTTACCTCAAAGCCTGTTAGAAGGCTGGCACAGGCTTCGGTCAATCCGCTTTTGGCGGACCGAACGTTCTCAATCACCGCACTCATTACAGTGCGGTGCTTTTGATCAATGGAAGCGCTGTGAAGCGCTTCCAGCAAGTTGTCCGATGCCTCTGGATGGACAGAGGTCATCGGCACAGACGGCTCGCCCTCCTTAGTGAGGGGCTGCCTACCTGAATGTGGAACCACTGGAGGTTCCGGTGCAGTATCCGAATGGGGCCCAGACTTGCTGCTGCCCCCGTCATCGGAATCCATGGGGGTCTTTCCCCCCATGTGCCCGACGTCTGGGATTTCGCCTTGGGGCATCTCTAGAACAGTCTCCTCCTGGTCCGGTATCCTCTGGGACAACACCTCATTGTCGTCCGCGGGCCGGGGGGTGGAAGCCGTCAGGATTGAATCGCTGTTCATTGCCGACTGACTCAAAGACCCGTCCGAGGAGGATACGTCGATGTGGGCTTTGGCCGGACTGCACGAGTATGATTGGCATGATAAGGAGCAATAAAGCAAAATGTACCGGAGGTATTATAGTGTCTGGATACTTACGACTTCGCCAGGGGCTTGTCCCTGGGCAACCACTCCTCGTCGCTGTAGGCGGCTGTGGTGGAGTGGCCAGGAGGGAAGATCCTTCCCTTCTTGGACCCTTCGGCCTCCCCAGATGGGGCGGCCTTCCTTTTCTTCTCCCCCCTGGTTGGGGGAGGGATTTCCTCTTCCTCCTCCTCGTCTTTATTGGAGGAGTGTGCCTTGGCGTCTTCGGACGATGAGTCCGATGCAACCTTGTGCCGGAGACCTTTCCTGGTCCCCGTGGCCTTCTTCTTGGCCTTCTTCTCTGGCACCTCATAGGGCACCGGGAACAACATCTCAGTTAAGAGAGACGATGCTTGATCTTCGGGTAGCGGGGCCGGACAGTCAATCCGCTCCGCTATCGCTACCTAGTCCTGTTAAAATGACGTGGAGGCTTAGATTCCTCCCATGAACATATTGGGGAAATGCGCATCTTGCAAAATGTAAAACTTACCGGATTGGCGGGGCGCTTTGCACTGAGTCCGCGATCTTCGGCTATGGGCTGTGGTACCTCGGTGGCCTTGAACAACACCTTCCAGACGTCTTCGTGCATCGTGCCGAAGAGCTCTCGCAGCATCTGGTGTTCGGCCGGGTCGAACTCCCACATATTTAAAGCCTGTCTCTGACATGGGAGGATCCGTCGGAGGAGCATGACCTGGACCACGTTGACAAGCTTGATCTTCTTGCTTATCATATTTTTGATATAGGTCTGGAGTCCGGTCAGCTCCACCGACGAGCCCCAGGCTAGGCCCTTCTTTGTCCAGGAGGTAAGCCGCAGGGGGACGCCGGATCGAAATTCGGGGGCCGCCGCCCAGTTGGTTTCGCGCGGCTCGGTGATGTAGAACCACCCCGATTGGCACCCCTTCACGGTCTCCACATAGGAGCCTTCGGGCCAGGTGACATTGGGCATCTTGCCCACCATGGCGCCTCTACACTCTGCTTGCTGGCCGACCACCACATTCGGCTTCACGTTGAAGGTCTTCAGCCATAGGCCAAAGTGGGGCATAATGCGGTGGAAGGCCTCGCACACGACGATAAACACCGAGATGTTGAGGATGAAATTAGGGGCCAGATCATGTAAGTCCAGCCCGTAGTAAAACATAATCCCGCGGATAAATGGGTGGAGGGGGAATCCCAGTCCGCGGACGAAGTGAGCAAGGAATACCACCCTCTCATGGGGTTCTGGAGTAGGGACGATCTGCCCTGCGTCCGAAAGCCGGTGCGCGATGTCCGCAGCCAGGTATCCGGCTTCCCGGAGCTTCGTAATATCCTCCTCCGTGACGGAGGAGGCCATCCACTTGCCTCCTGCTCCGGACATGTCTGGAACGGCTTTACGGAGAAGGTGAGAACTTGGGCACTGGAGCTCGAGAGTGCGAGAATGGATGAGCGAAGGAGGAAGAAGGCGTGGGTGAAAAAGGAGAATCCCTATCTCTTTATAAAGGCGGTAGAAACTATGCGCCTCCCCACTTGCCCGTTAAAATCGCTTATTCCCCAAGCGCCATGATTGATGGCGCGGTTGGGTTACCCACACCCGTATTGATGAGAATCCCGTGATAAGGGGACACGGTCTCTGCTTCGACAAGACGTGCCAAGGAAACCGCCTCGCAATATGTGTAGTGGCTAGTTGAGAAAAACAGTTTGAATAATGACCAGGCCGTGGCGTGATGTCACACTATGAAAAGTTGTCAGCAGATTAGATTTGTGGGATACTGTACTCTCTACGATGGCATGTGGAATTCGTTTTGCAGAGCCGGACACGACCCTCATGTTCAAAATCTTCTATGGAGTATTCGGAGAAGGAACCCTCCTTGCAATGCTGAAGACAATCTGCACGCTGGACTCATCGTCATTGAAGCCTAGTTCAGGGGCTACTGAGGGAGTCCGAGATTAAGGGGTCCTCGGACAACCGGACTATATACTTTGGCCAGACTGTTGGACTATGAAGATACAAGATTGAAGACTTCGTCCCGTGTCCGGATGGGACTCTCCTTTGTGTGGAAGGCAAGCTTGGCAATTTGGATATGTAGATCTCCTTCTCTGTAACCGACTCTGTGTAACCCTAGCCCCCTCCGGTGTCTATATAAACCGGAGGATTTAGTCCATAGGACAACAAGAACAATCATAATCATAGGCTAGCTTCTAGGGTTTAGCCTCTACGATCTCGTGGTAGATCAACTCTTGTAATAATCATACCATCAAGATCAATCAAGCAGGAAGTAGGGTATTACCTCCATCGAGAGGTCCCGAACCTGGGTAAACATCATGTCCCCGGCCTCCTGTTACCATTAGCCTTAGACGCACAGTTCGGGACCCCCTACCCGAGATCCGCCGGTTTTGACACCGACAGTCCTCATCGTCGAATCTTATCTTGTAGAAGAAATCAGGATCTGCTTTTGCCTTCTCGTCGAAGTAGGCTATCGTGTCTTCTATGTCAGCCAACCTGCTCTCTCTATGGTACTTTGCCTTTAGGTTTGTGACGTCTGCCGGGATGTAGGGCATGCTACTCAGAGTTCCATTTTTGCTGTGGATCATGGACAGTATCTGGACCATTCTTGATGGACCGACATTACAATCATGTAGCAGCTTTATGAATTTCTTCTCGAGGGGGCTGAATCCTCTGTGGGCACTCAGAAATTTTACCAGGTCAAACTTTTTTATGAGTTTGTGGTTGTGCTCGTAAAAATATTCAGTGACCACCCACCATGCTCCATCTACGTTTAGCTTACACCGGACAGGGCATTCCTTCTTGACAATGATACCTCTCTTTCGTTCCGGCACGACGGGCGCAACACCTTTACCCTTCTTGTTCTTTCGTGCCTTGTAGCACCTCATCTCACCTCTGCTGTACTCGTTAGTTTTTTCAATTTTTCTATGGTATTCGGTGTTCACCGCAAACCCATGGAACATTGCATATCTCTGGTAGAATTCCTTGGCATCTTCAAATGAATCAAATCTCTGCCCAACATATGGTGGCTGAGGTACCATGATTTCTGATTGCCCATCTTCTTCATCCCCTTGTGCTTCGTCATCAGTTTCATCATTCACTTCAGTATCGGCAGCTGTTTCATCTGCTTGAGTGTTTCTTATGCTGGTGTGCAAAGGTGTGCTTGTTGGCATTGCTGGAACGATTGCCATTTTCGACACAGATTCTGCATTGTTTGTGGCAGGACTGTTGACTGGCTGGTGGAACGCTTCTTCCGTGTGCTCAGAGGTTCCCGCAGTAGATGTCCCCGCACCGCTATTGATTGTAGTCGAAGGCCCTGCAAAAAAATAGGTGCGTGTGTAAGCATTGCTTCAATGGCAGGTTTATCGCAACGGAATATAGCAACTACATCTGATTTGTCTTGACATCATTCATACAACAAGTCATGGCATCTGCATGTGGCCATGCATGGCAACTGCAGTTTTTCATTCATGGCAGCTGCAGTCCAACAAACATGGCAGTTACTGTTGCCAAGGTATGGAACCAACATCTTTTAGTATCAAAACTTGGATACTAGGTACGAGCTCACTAGGCAAATGGAATCAATCACGAATGTTGCACACATGCATACAAAAATTGAAAAATCCTGAAGACAATAGATGACTATTTGCACGCGTCCACTTGGTAGCATTTTTGTTGTCTTTCTGCCACCACCGTGACAAATCCACTCCCCCCATGCTTTTCCACAAAAGCAAACGCACTACTGTTTTTTTCTGGTTCACATTTTTCTAACCTTGTTGTGCTGCATGTGCTAACCGCATCTGGTTTGTCATTCCAATTTGCTGTGCTCTATCTACAATAGTGTTGTCCTGCAACTGTGAAGCTTGCCATGAGATGTTTGCCGGTGTCATTCCACCATAACAACCTGTGATCATTTAGTAGTTGGTCAATGCATTGCAACTGTAGTTTGTACAACATGGCACATGTAGTGGTTCAACCATGCCACACAAGTTTTTGTTCACACTTGTCATCCACAGTTGTTTAGACACATGCAATCACATTTGATTAGACATGGAAACTACAATTGATTTGCCATGGCAACTACATCTGTCCAGGCATGGCAACTGCATCTATCCAGGCATGGCAACCCAAGCATAGCACTGCAATTGTCCAAGCATGGCAAATACAGTTGTCCAGTCATGGCAACTGCAGCTGTCCAGGCATGGTAACCCAGGCATAGCGTTGCAGTTGTCCAGGCATGGCAAATGCAGTTGTCCAGTCAAGGCAACTGCAGTTGTCCAGGCATGGCAACTGCAACTGTCCAGGCATGGCAACTGCGTCTTGTTAAATCACCACGAAAACCCCAATGTCACCTATGTTCCTTCTCATGATTCACTGTCCACAAATTCACTTCATACGCCTCACCTGTGTACGACGTTGATGGCAGGTACATGGTTGCCGCCTGTTGCCACGTGCTACATGAAGGTCCTGCGTTTTTCCATATAACTCGTAAGTCTTTGCCATCCTTACAAGTTTAATTTCATGTCCACACCAGTATGTTTCTTTTCCGTATGCATTACCTTGATTTGCCACATTGGCTATTTGAAGTTGGTCGCCCGTACATCTGTCAGCGTTAGCGCCCTGTGCCTGAACTTGCCATGGTATCCCCGTGTGTGTGGTTGGGTCATAAGAACCTGCGAAAAATGACATTGTAGGACATAAGTAGAATGCCATCTTCCTCGTCACAAATATGGCAACTGTCCCTTTTTTGATCATGCATCGTATCGATGCTCACGTACTGCTCTAGTAGTGGCAGCAACGGCCTTGCGGAAATGAGTTGATTGTACTCCGCTGCATCCCAAGGGGGCGTTTCCGGCCTTTGAGAAAACCAAGGATCAGTGCCGTCTTCATGATTCATTTTTCCGCTTTTTCTCTCACTGTGTTTTCAGTCACCGCATGAACAAGAACGCATCAATATCCGCAAAATGCATTCTTTCTGTTTACACATACAAGAAAACATGGCAATCTTATCACATTTGTTGCATAGACAACCAACATATCATGGCAAGTAGGACATGCACATTCATTCTGTTTTCTAAAATCTGGATGCCAACTATCATTTTGAACCGATGGCAACAGCGAACATAATATGATGGCAAGTAACAACACAACATTGTGGCACTTGACGGCAAAGATAGGTGGCAACTAACATCAGAAACAAGTGGCAATTATTTTCCTCCCTCCCTATGCACCACCCAAATTCCTTCTATCTTCCCCTATTTTTAGTGATTCTTGCACATTCTTATGCAGCAACTTCTCGCACCAACCCAACTCAGAAGCTTAGCTCAACTCTAGAATAGAATATGGCAGATCTGGCGTATGTTGGTGGGCAAATGTGAATACACACAAATCCGTGGTGTGTTTGTCATGACACCGTGGATCTAGTTGCCATGTTCGTGGGTAATCTGCAATTTCAATTTTCTGGATAGAAGAAGGACAAGAAACAAAAGGAGATCGGAGATCGACCTGTTAG